>NW_028301604.1:26363636-26666666 GCF_987345545.1 Pholcus phalangioides | reverse complement strand
TCTCAACATCCGATATAAAGCTGGCCTTGGAGTAACTGGATTTCTCAATACAAAAATTCCAGGTCTCTCGAAAAAAACACAACTCAAAAGTATAGAAAATCTCACTGCGCAAAAGCCCAAAGAACATCGAGATCCTGAAACTCCGAAGCCTGTACCATCTAGACATCACCGTGGAAAAATTCTTCAGAAATTTTCACGCTTTTCAATGCCGTCGGTGCTCACTACTTTCTCACTGCTTTTCAGCCTGCCAGGCCTTTTGTAAGTCGCTGTAATAGCCCTGAGGGCAGGACTTAGCATAAAATTATCGCATTCCGCACAAGCACCTTGTTTCTTTGAACATGTTGTACCACACATGAAATGTCTTGTCAGTGGTGTTTCTGTTTGATATTTCATACGAAATTTCCGCTGCACCAACACTACTGACTACAATTTAGCAAATTCTAACACGGAAAGCTTTTTGTTTACTTGTGAACGCCATTTTAATTCACTGACTGCTTTCAGTCGAATGCATACTGCTATCTACTAGCGACTGTTGTTATAAAAAAACTTGAATTGTTTCTGTATTCAGTGTAAGGCTCCCCTCCTCTGCACTCGTCATAACTTTCTCACTATAGCATTCTGAAACTCGGAGGGAATTATGAATCACCCTGTATTATAATAGCAAGATGTAACCAGTGATGTGGTGAAGTCTGAGATGGAATGTATTCAGTGACCTGGGGTATGAGGCTTTTTGGATCACGTGATATTTCCTCTTTCTTTGAAGGACATACTAATCATAGACAAGTAATCAATATGGCGACTTCATGAAAGACACAAATCTAAATAAAAGAAACGTAGAAAGGAATCGTTTTTTTTCTTTTTGATAGGCGCTAGATATTTCGAAATATAATTAAATTTGAAAGTTAATTATTCAAGTTATCGATCTGCCTGTTTTTGCATTAAAGCTACGGAATTTCTTCAATGTAATTTATGGGCCATAATTAATTTCAAAACATCCTAAACTATATGGATTGATGCAGATGAATAAAATTTTCATTTTCGTGCTTGAGAAGATATAAATAGTAAAAAGTTGAAATCAATGTTATTGCATGAATATCCAACTCAGGAGTGTAGGTCTGGCTAATTATTTTATATTTAATTTTCTGGGCTTCGTATCTCTAAGCGAACTCAATATTTCGAAAATCGAGAATTCAATTCAGTTTTTAAAATTATTGATGTGGCGGAAAATCCAAATTACGTTCGCTACGTCACGGGAATTTTTTAAGACAGGAAAAAAAACAGCCGATAGGTGGCGCTGGTACGAGTGACTTCGGTGGAAATATACAAATGAGACGATTATAAGAACTTGCGCTCCTAATCCACAATCAGTTTACCGTTGTAAACCGTGTACGTGGACCTGCTGCACTCTGCCGTTGCTCGAAACATATTGATGTAAAGTATCATTTTCTAAGAAACCTTGTGGAAAAAGAACTTATTAAATTGAAATATATCAATAGTAAATGTAATCTTGCAGATTATTTTACGAAACCTATCATTCTAAGAAATATGAAATTATAATATGAACTTTTGTGTGAAAGCATACGGCATGAGGGGCCGATTGTTGAAAAAAAAATCGTCCTTCATGCCTTATGCAAATGGCGGATTACGCTCGTCTCTCGGCAACCGGTCGACTTCCATGAAGGGAAAGAATTTCCCTGTCTATAAAAGATGATGTATGTTCTCGATCTGAGTTCAATTTCAGTATAGCTAATTTACAGTTCAGTATTTTATAGTTCAGTTATTTGCCATTTTCGTTGTTATGTCTCGTCACTGTTATTTTCATGCTAAGTCAGATATGAAATAAAACAAACTTTTTATTTTGGTTCTTATTTAGCGACACTGCACATTGCGCTAACACAGACTTCTGGTTATGGGGATATTAGAAATCCCGTGTGTATCGATCCGATCCATCCAATCTGTCGGAACTGAAAGATGCGATCCGCCGAGAGGTGGTATGTATACATTCGAACCTGCTGCACTCTGCCGTTGCTGGATTTGTGACTCGCCTGCAATGTGTGTTATCCCCCTGTGTGGTGGTGGTCATGTGGAGAGAACACATACTGTTCTAATAAACAATTTGGAGGCATTCTGTTCATTATTTGCGTAACTTTTCTTTGACTTTTTTACGTCAGCGCCACCTATCGGCTGCTTTTTTTCCTGTTTTAAAAAAATTCCCGTGTCCTAGCGATGCTAACCCTGCAAACCGTTTTTTATTTCGGTTATTTTCCCGGTTTTAATGAATTTTTAAAGTTTCTACGAACTTTTTGTTAGGTTCACGCTTGAGATCAAAATAAACCCCTCCGTGAGCAAAGCTGCATTAAGAGTCAAGCGGCTTTGTCCGTGGGAGAGCAAAAAGACCCCTCCATGAGCGACAGGTCACGCCCACTCGCGCATGCGCATAGGTCTACTTAACCGGAAAAAATAGAACCGTTCGTATTTCACTTACCAACTAAATCACTTGTGCACTTGCCAACTAAAGCCGTGTAAACGGCCCTTATCGTCTGCATACATTGTATCGTACTTGGCAACTTAAAATTAAGTTACCAACTAAAGCACTTGCCACGTGTAAACGGGCCTCAAGTCCTGACCAAGGCATTTGCAATTACATAATAGGCTCCCGGGCGAAGTGGTTTTTTTGGGTCTTCCACTTCATTAGAAACACCTGCTAGCCAATTTACATTCTGAATGTCAAAAATTCTGACTAGTACTCATTATCATGAGACCAGTCTGCAGTCCCTTGCACTGGTTCTGTTCTACGTGCATAGTCCTTAGGTTAGCCCTTACATGGGAAGGCAAATATTGCTACAACCCTGTGGCCACATGGTGAATCTATTTTTATTTACATTATAAAATTAGTGAATCACTAATAAATGTTGAAAATTCATTTTTATGATGATTTAATTACGGAAAGAAATTATTTCAAAATTTAAATAAACAGATATTTTAAGAAAAAAAATGATTTCAAAGTAATTAAATGTCTTATTTTGGCCCTTTAAACCGAGTTCCCGTTGTCCCATTGTGCACTGAATTAAACCAGAGTTCTTCTAATTCCAGCCGTAGTCCGTTCTAGGAGTTTACGGAAAATTCACCTCCATGCAATGCACCGCTAGGAAAATTCACCGACAAGTTCGACACGAGTGAGCCAGCGAGTGGGTTACTGAGTCAGTGAAATTTGGAGCTCAAAGAAGGGAAAGTAAGGGCCTTCTCACACGGGGGAAACTAAAATCGAACTCGAGTTGCCTCAACTTGAGAGTTGAGTTGACTTGAACGAGTCGACTTGTCCGTTCTCCCTCACACGGCGCTACTAAACAAAAATCTCGAAGCCCGGAAAATGAGTAAAAACGACACAGTTCACATCCTTATCTTTCTTGTGGCGACAGCGTCCACCATTGAATGACGCTGTCCGCGTAATAGGAAAAAGAGAGCGCCGCACCGGCGCGATGGAGGAAGCACTTGCGTTTTGCGTCTCAAACCATACAGTGATGCGGTCCTCTCGTTCTTGTAGGTTCTTTGTATATTTCGGTAGTTTAATTATATAATAAATGTTTAATTATATCTTTGAATTGTAGAAGGAAGTGTTTGTCTTGAACCGTTACATTCCCTTCAACAACATCCTACACATTATGAACCGGGGTAGGAAAACAATTTTTTTTTCGATTCCAGCAGCAATGAAGTTGATATTTTATTATAATTATCATCCTATACACTATTATTTCCGCAAAAAAAAGGATAAATAGAGACGAAAAATAAGGGTACATCCATGGCCCCCACATCCTTGAGCAGGGCCTCTTGGCTTAAATCTTCAGCGGGCCCCCAAAACCAGACTTATCACAGGCCCTTCTACAGTGAATTTATAGCATGAAAAAACAAAAATGATAGTAAAATTGCCCCGGGCCCCAGTGTTGGAGAGAGAACTCTGTCAGCCCCACTTTTGTGGGGACCATGGGTACATCCATTTATTGACGTACAATAATTATTCGTTACGGCCAACGGGACTTGGCCCTCTACGGAATTAGAAAAGAGACCACGAATTAATAATTGATTACCTGTGAGTCCTGATGAGTGACTAGTAATAATTTGTAAGGTAAGTTATATTCATTCACACACACGCACAAACGTTGTAAATAGTAAATACCCATTAGCGAGGGGTAGTTCAATAAAAGGAGCTTTAATTCGATAACAGCAAACCACAGAACCACGTTGTTGCACCTTATACAGAGAAAAAATATGTGTTTTTCTTGAAAGAGGAATGGAGTTTCTTCGTACATCCTCCCACACGCACGTGTGTACGTTATATAATTACACGAATTCCAGTCGATGTGAGATAATGGAAGTTTGCATCAGGGAGAATTTATTTTAAAAATACCTTTTTTAAATCCAATGCGTGGTCACCCCATCGAACAAGCTAACCCGCGATATGAAGGAATTCTAGACGGTTGCGGAACAAATGCTGGCGTTCGACTAGCATGCGAGTTGCCCAGTAACTCCGTTGCCTATAGGATATTTTGTCTCCAATACGGTAATATTTTGTCGCCAATACGTGTGTGAAACTCTGTAGAAATGTACGTGCTGATCCGCTGGATACGGTATTTCCTATGAGTTGCCAAACTTTTGTATCCCCGTGTAAGAATGCCCTAAGGGAAATTACTAATTGTCACCGAAAATGATACCGGCTAGATATCTAGATATGGGGGGGGGGGGAATGTTGCCAAAATTATCAAGTGCGCATTGGTAAAAGCCATGGAGCTAAGAACTACTGGAGGTGGCGTCACCAGAAAGTCAGTTGAGATAGCAAGGTGGGGGGGGGGGGGGTTTACCAGATGAATCCAGTGATAAAGAGATAAAGAGACTAATAAGCCCAAACAAACAATAAATTGAAAGGAGGCGTCAACGTTAATTGTCGATTTCGGCAAGAAAAATTGGAAGTAAATGCTTCAAACTTTTTTTTTTCAACTTCTACTTCTGTTTTAGAGTCACATTTTTAAATTGTAACTGAATTTTCAAGTGAAACATGGCGTAACAGGCAATTATCAAATTACCAAAAGCAAAATAATTGAGTGTGAATTAAAAGAAATCGAGCTCGAAAAAAAAAAAGTTCGAATTATCCAATTAATCTATTCGGGATCAGGAAAATTACTGAAAATTGCAATGTCATCCTCAACATTCACATATGATAATAATTATCAATTACTAAAATATTTATCGTCAGATACGCAACTGTTTCCCAAATTCTAATAATTTTCAAAGTACAATAATTGATTTTAGCTGATACATTATCCCACTGTTCTGAAATCAGCATCACTAAGATTTCTTAACCATCTTCAAAGCTTGATAATATATTTACATAATTTGCTCATACAAACATCAAAATTTTTCCCCCACCTTCGAATTATCCAAAAAATTTGAAAAAAAACCGAATTAAATAAGAAATTTTTAACATTAAATTAGATAGAAACTCAAGGGTAGTTCGTAAAAGTTGGAATTATCCAAAATTCAAAAATTATCAAAGTTCTACTGTATTTCTTTCCCCAATAGCAGTTCAGAGCTACAAGTTCTCGGATGGGTGGCAAATTTGAGGAAATGGGTGTTCAAGAATAAGACATTTGGAGGAGGGGCCAAACGGAGAAAGGGGACGGAATTTGTATAGTTCACAGGTAGCAAAACTATAAATACACAGTGGCGTTGGAGCGGGGATGCTCGAGCACCCACACAAACCGTAAAATGGTACAACTTAGTGCCACTTTTTGAGGTTTTGAAAGAGTATCTCTATCAATTATGCACTTACTTGTCTGAATGTTTTACTCATTATACCTACATATCTCACCTATTGAATGATATGTCGGAAAAAAATCTATGTTTGATAGGAGGGAGGGAGAATTTTTTCACGCGGCACAATCTTGTAACCCTGTGGGTTACAACTTTGGGCTACCCTTTTTCCTGCCTTTAAAATGCATTATGAACTCGATCTGACACATTCATGTCACTGCATTTATCGTTTCTATAGTATCTGCTTTAATAAAACTTCCCCTATTTTTTCTTCTTTTTCTTTGTTTTTTATAAATTGAAGAATGAAAAATGATAGAAAGATCCAGATGGTAGCTGGATCAAGCAAGTCAGAGATAGACAAGCTGATTGCTGATCTGAAGGTGAAGGAAGAGTTCAAGATAACTAATGGTTCACTAGACTCATTCTTGGGTGTCCAAGTTCAACAGATAGAGAATGGAGACATTTTCGTAACTCAAAGCCTGTATGCTGAGAAAATCCTTCATCGTTTTGGTATGGAGATAGCTAAGCCAGTAGCTATTCCATGTGAAACCACAAAAGCTCAAGAGGGAGCTGATCATGTCGATGTTCCCTCAAGAGAAGTATCATTTTTGATCATTTTTGTCGCACCACGGTCATTTTTCTGCACACGAGGGCTAATTAGACCGGGACCTACAATTTATTGCCGATTCCGAACGGCAGGCTTCTTTTTTATACTCATCGAGAGGTTGGTGCGCTAACCCCTCGATGGGGGACTCCCTGCGGTAGCAATTTTTTGCTGCGGTCAAGTCGCCGTTTTTTTTTGTTGTACCCCTGTGTCAGGAAAGTTTCCTGACAAGGACGAACCGGGTATCGAACTCGCGATACCTCTAAACATCCTTTGGTACTTTAGGCGAGCATCTTATCGACCGGGCTACCGCGCCCTCAAGAGAAGTACTTGGGTGTTTGCAATTTCTAGTGGTAGCTACTCGTCCGGATATAGCTTTTGCTGTAACTTTTGTGCCACGCGAGCTTTGTGTAAACTAACAAAAGATGACTGTATTCGTGTAAAAAGGATTTACTGATACCTGAACCACTGATTCAGGTTTAATGCATCTATCGTTCATCTCTGATATAAAAATTCTGTGTTTACAGTGATGCAGATCACGATGGTGATGGGAAAACTCGATGGTCAACTTCTGGAATGGTCTCTTTGTATTCAGGTGCTGCTATCATCTGGTGGTCAAGACTTCAACACAGTGTAGCCATCTCTTCGACGGAAGCTGAATATATAGCCGCAAGTGAAGTTGCTAATGAACTGGTGTGGTTGAATCTGTTGTTCAAAGAGCTAATCGGATTCGATGACATTCCAGTTCTGTATGTGGACAATCAAAGTGCTATAAAGCTGGTGCAAAATCTACAGTTTCATCGCAGATCAAAGCATATTGATGTTCGATTTCATTCAGTGCGTGAAATATTTGAAAATAATGTATTATCTGTGATGAACCGTCGAGAGATCAAAGCGCAGATATCATGACGAAGCCATTGTGAAAAGTGATTTTTAACTGTATTCGTAAAAATATTGCGCTTCATATCGGGAGGGAGTGTTGAATTACGATATCTTACCAAACTTGGCTGTAACTTGGCGACCGCGTATGTTATACCGCCAACCACTCCATTTTTTTCGCCAGTCCGTGTTCATACTATAGTTCGTTTCAGGTTAAATTTGCAGTGGAAGGGAAGCTACGGGGGAACCGCATCACACGTTACTATGACAACGAAAGCCTTTCAACCAATGTATCGATGCGCGGTCGCGGTAAGGTATAGCTTATTCTCACTGAGAAAAATCTTTTCACGTATAATGGTGACCATTTTTTTTTCTAATTTAAAATTCTTAAACGAATAAAGATCGATTCAGAACAATATTTTTTCAGTATTTTCTTCAATCATTCAAAAAATTGAAATATTCTGCATAAATGATCATCGTAAGCCTCCGATATATGGGAACTATATTTTGTGGCAAAGGAATACACTCTCTACCTTTCTCTGCACTGCAAAGTTAACCTGAAACGGACTATAGCAAAAAGTAAGTGGTGTATCTGCGTGAGCCTTATGTGAAATGTGTTTTTCTGTTTTCTTTTCGCTTCACTTTATAATTAATAGAAGTTAATAATTAGCTATGTCCATCGTATTCTGCTTCAAACTCTGCTACAACTTGCGTTAGAGAATTGCAAGTTCAATTAAAGAAATGATAAACATCGTTCACATCGCAACTCACGTCTCGTAGATTCAGGCCCCCAAGTCGGAGCCCTGTCAGCCCTACCACCATTGTGAGGGGGAATAACGCCATTGTTCCTTACCGATTCATGAATTATAACTCGTTTATTCGAAAAATTGTTATTTTTGATGAAATCTGAACGAGAGATTAAAAAGACTTGATAAACAATTTACATATGATTTTGATGCTGTCAAAATTTTTACTTTCGACATTCGAACATACTCAGTTTTTCAAGAGAAATTTACTTTATTATTTTGATGGTATTTTTTTAGTCATTTTTCAAGATTTTTAGAGCAACAACATCCGGACCGTGGTGATAACACAGTAAATTATTTTCGTCACTAACAATAAGGAATGTAAGTAGTTTTCCGCTGACGAGAATAGCTCAAAATAAATGATCACAAATTTGATTTAACACCTTGTAAATTATTAATTTTAATTTGCTAATCAATTTTACCCAGTCGGGGGGCCCCATGGGCCAGCTGTTGGCCACCCCTGTATGAAGGAGGGGGAGAGAGAGAGACAGATCTCGAATTTATTATTTCTCCCATCTCTACTCTGATCCCAGTAAACTCGCCTCGGGGGAAGTGGTTCAGTTAAATATAAATAAATAATAGTAATAAAGTTAATATAATCACTTTTTATTCGTTAATTAATAATATTTATAATTAATAATCAATTTGTTGGATGGATTTGGAGCATTGAAAATCCCTTCAGATCACAAAATGGATGCATATCAACTGTAGGGTTGGTATGGTATTTACCTTTGATGGGTTTTCTTCCTCCTTTGGAAAAACCAAATATAAGCCTAATGTAATTATTTTATGACTATAAAAAATATTTTGATTATGTTCTTAGCCAAAAAAAAACCAAAAAAAAACAAAAAAAAAACCCGTGGTGAATATCATCTTCTCTCCTAACTGCTAACTGATGTTAAACGATTCTCTCAATATTTTCAAATTTACCAAATTACCAATTTAAAATTTACCAGAGTATCAAGTTTGAGTTTTCAAAAGAAAATTGACGTATATTATTTTATTTTTTAATAAATCAGTATCTTCTATTTCGCTCACAATCTTTTTTAGTTCAAATACCAGTTCAACACGCGCGGAATCTGTAACCGGAAAGGGGGAATTTTCTGCTTCTCATATCCGGTTCGCGCAAAGCGGCGACACGCTATGCAAATGAACGGAGCATTTCCCTATTCCCATTGGTCCGATCCTCACCGATTACCGCAATCGGAAACACCAAGCAATTTTTCCCGTTAGTCGTTCGCAACCTGAAAACTAAAAAAAAGTTGAAATTCAAGTTTTTAACCAATCGGAGACGACGCTGGTTTCCGGAATCGGAAACACGCACTCACTATTCGCACGCCCTAGCTACTTAGTAGCACGAAAGCATGCCTTTTTTGAGCATATGCAGTCAATAATATTACCAATAATCTCATTAGTTGCATATACTCGATAGTGGCATGCTTCCGCGCTACTTAGTAGAATGTATATCACGGGCCTTATATAACTCCTCTTCTTCTCATTCACACTTAATTATTTTTCTCACCCTACATCACTTGAAAATTCAGTTCGACTTTAAATATGTAACTTCAGAATAGAATTTTTAGATGTTTAAAGAAAAATTTAAAGCATTTATTTTTAATTTTTCTTGCCGAAATCGACAAATAACTTTGATGCCCCATTTTGAATTAACGCCCAAGTCAACCTGGGTAGAAACTTGGAAGGAAAAACTAACATTTAACGCAGATACAAGATATACGGAAGACTGGATGTTGTGAAGATATTTATTATTTGAGATGTTTATTTCTTTTTTTAAGGAAGGAAAAACTCATCTCGCGGTTTACGGAAAATTCACCGCCAACAATTCACCGCCGGAAAATTCACCGACAACAATTCACCGCCATCCAATTCATCGCAAGGAAAATTCACCGACTAACAATTCACCGCCATGCTATTCACCGCTAGGAAAATTCACCGACCAACAATTCACCGCCATGCAATTCACCGCTAGGAAAATTCACCGACCAACAATTCACCGCCATGCAATTCACCGCTAGGAAAATTCACCGACCAACAATTCAGCGATATGCAATTCACCAACGACAGTTCGATGCGAGTCAGTTAGCGAGGGAATGAGCGATTGAGTTACTGAGTGAGTGAGTGACTGAGTGACCGAGTGAGTAAGTGATTCAATGAGCGATTGAGTTACTGAGTGAGTGAGTGACCCAGTGAGTGACTGAGTGATCGAGTGAGTAAGTGATTCAATGAGCGAGTAAGTCAGTCCGTGAGTGAGTGAGCGAGCTGCTAAGTGAGTGAGCGATCTAGTGAGTGAGTGATCTATTGAGTGAGTAAGTGCCATATCCTAAAGATATGGCGGAAAGTTCAAATAATGACTTTATTAGAAGAAATTCAGATGATACGGATTCGGGTTGCTGTATTTTTTAAATATATGACATCCATATTTATTGTGGGCATCTTTTTCTCAGCCACCTCGCTGGGCATTTTGCCTGTTGTGGCCTTGTATTTGTATAAATTACAAATTGCTGTTGCCCAATACAAGATAGTATATTCAACTGAATTCCATTAACTCTGTTTTACTCAGAAACTTCTAATGAAATGTGAAAAGGGATAATAACAGAATTAAAAGATAATAAAGTACGTGGATACGCGATAAATCAACCCCCTAAAAATCATCTCCTGTTATCACTTCGATGTTATAAAAAACATCGCTGATCATCAGTAACCAATGGATTTTTTTTATGCTGAACTAGCTGTTACCCGCGATTTCACGTGATGAACTTTCAGGAATCCCGCCTTAGTGCGTATCTAGTATATGTACTCTATATTTACTATATACGTATATATATACTTCCTATGCAACGGAAATTAGTGACGATTTTTTTATTACGGGAGTCGGTGACGTTTTTTGAGTGATGGAAATCTGTTACGTTTTTGTGTTACGGAAGTCGGTTACGATTTTGGGGTCAAGTTTTCATTTAACTCTTGCATATATCGGGACCCATTTGACACATCGGGACCAAGTAATGTGCATGTACCCCGAGTTTCCCACATCCTACAGCAGGTCCCCTAAGCTGAAATAGATGGCGGGCCCCCAAACCAGCTTTTTCACGGGCCCCTCTGTGCTTAATTTATAGTGTGAAAATATCAAAAAGCGATAAGAAACGTTCCGGCCCCTGTCAGCCCTGCCCTCGTGGGGGTCATGCCGAGAGGTATGTATACGTAAAATATACATATGTCACCAGTGCTCCCAACATACAGGGTCGGGGTACCCGGGGGATTGCACATATACCTTCATGGGGAAGTTGAAAGGTTTCATTTCCAGGGGTCCTTGCGATAGTGGAAGCCCAAGGTATATCCAGTCTGGGACCCCATAAAATTTGCGAATTCAGTCAAGGGTAATTGCGGGGGGGGGGGGCTGGATTTTATTCGTTGGTAAAATGAATATTTGCAGTGGCCCTCACAGGGGGATGCCCGATTGGCTTCCGAGTCAGGGGTCTCGTTTCATTTTGGGGGCACTGGATGAATCTCATTCTTTTCTGTCGTTTAACATTGTAGAATTTTCAACAGCGGAAGCCCGAGATAAATCCAGTGTCTGGGTGCCCCACTAAATATCTGCGTATTGGGTCCCCGTTACTGGATGTGGGCCCTGGATTTATTCGTTTTAAAATTGATAAAAATTAAAAATTTTCGTGGCCACTCACAGGGGGTATGTCCGACAAGCCTTCAGGTCGGGGCCCCATGGGAAAAGTTGACAGGTTTCATTTCGGGTGTCCCTGGATGAATCTCATTGATTTTTGTTAACATTGTAAAATTTGCAACACATCGGTAGCCCGAGATAAACCCAGTCAGGGCCCCCACTACAATTCAACGAATTGGAGTTTGGGGACACCATGGGGAAGTTTTCTGGGGTACTTGATGAATCACATTTGTTTTTTGTTGCTTTATTATTATAAAATTCGCTTCTTATGTAAGCTGGTGCTTTCATGTGTCCCTTTCCATAGCACGCTGATGAAGTGAAACGAAATAAACAAGATATGTTATGAAGAGAAAAGGGGGGGGGGGGGTTGGCCGCCAAAGGTGGTAGGGGGCAGAGCCCCCTAGTACTGTATATAAAATACCATGTCCTGACTGATTCATCATCGCCGAGCCAAAACCGCTGAAGCTGTAAATATCAAATTTTGTGAATAGTTTTTTTCACGACGTAAAGACTCACTACTCACTAAGAAATAGTTTTTCCATATTCGACAACCTAAGGGCGTCATAAGAGGGGAGGGGGGTCAACGTTGAAATCATGCCGAGCCGAAACAGCTGAAGCTATAAATATGACACTAGATCAATATTGTAATATAGACTCATTGAGAAGGGATTTTTCCCTTACTCACTCGGTCACTCAGTCACTACTGGATTGCTCACTCACCCGCTCAATCACTTACTCACTCGGTCACTCAATCACTTACTTACTCGTCACTCAGTCACTCACTGGGTCACTCACTCACTCGGCCACTCAATCACTTACTTACTCGGTCACTCAGTCACTCACTCACTCGGTGACTCAATCACTTACTTACTCGGTCACTCAGTCACTCACTCACTCGGTCACTCAATCACTTACTTACTCTGTCACTCAGTCACTCACTGGGTCACTCACTCACCCGCTCAATCACTTACTCACTCGGTCACTCAATCACTTACTTACTCGGTCACTCACTCACTCGGTCACTCAATCACTTACTTACTCGGTCACTCACTCACTCGGTCACTCACTCACTCGGTCGCTCAATCACTGACTCAGTCACTCAATCACTGACTCGGTCACTCAATCACTGACTCACTCGGTCACTCAGTCACTCACTGGGTCACTCACTCACTCAGTAACTCAATCGCTCACTCCCTCGCATTGAACTGTTGTCGGTGAATTGCTAGTCGGTGAATTTTCCTAGCGGTGAATTTTCCTAGTGGTGAATTGCATGGCGGTGAATTGTCGGTCGGTGAATTTTCCTAGCGGTGAATTGCATGGCGGTGAATTGTTGGTCGGTGAATTTTCCTAGCGGTGAATTGCATGGCGGTGAATTGTTGGTCCGTGAATTTTCCGGCGGTGAATTGTTGGCGGTGAATTTTCCGTAAACCGCGAGATGAGTTTTTCCTTCCTTAAAAAAAGAAATAAACATCTCAAATAATAAATATCTTCATAACATCCAGTCGTCCGTATATCTTGTATTAACAAGTGAAGAGCGACACATTCGTGTCATATTTAACGTAGATATTTGAAGTTTTATAAAAAAAAAGCGATTATTTTTATACAGGATGTCCTGTAAGTCCTAATACGGCCCTCATCACCATCAACCGTTAGTCGTAGAGGTAAGATTTCACTTTAAAAAAAGCTCGAAATGTGTTCAGAAATCACTCTGTTCCACTTTCGAGAGTGAAAATACAGTGAGTCATAAAATAAAAATCTAAATTTTTATACTGTTTCCCCGTCCCCTAACTTCCAATTAGAATGTTAATGACCTGTTTCTCCTGAGGCCAACAAAATAATCCCATGTTTCTAAGTGCAATATTCGAGATATTTGAATTTAAAACTCGGAGAAAGGTTATGAAAGAACAGTATAAACTAACGGACGACTCCTCTTTTCCTGATTCATGTTGTTCTTTTCCAACTTTTCTCGATTTTTTAATTCAAATATCTCATCGACTGTCGTACTTGGAAACGTGGAATTTTATATATATATATATATATATATATATATATATATATATTTTGTTCTCAGAAGAGACAGGAAACAACTTTATACTTGAAAGTTAGAAAATGGGGGGGCGTATAAAAATTTAGATTTTTTAATTAATTATGAGCAGACACTATTTTTACTCAAAACTAGTAAAAGGGGATTTCCGAACCCATTTTGAGCATTTTTTAAATAGAAGCATTACTTCTACGACGATCGATTGATGAGAAAAGGCTGCATTAGAACTTGCAGGACACCCTGTATATTATTATTTTATAGATATTTCAAAAATTTATCTATTTGTCACACGGCATTTATCCGAAGATGATGTCTCACTCCCTGCTATTAATACGAAGGTTTCGACAACTGGCTGACGCGAAGATAAATCCAGGAAAAGAAATTAAACCACCTTTGCGGGGAAACGAACCAACGTTTTCTCACTTACCGGATGATCGCGTCTCATTCGGTAAGTAAGAAAACGTGGGCTCCCCATGTCTAAAACACTTCTGATGCCTTTTAATGTTACGTAGTTGATTTTTGAACTCATTTACAACAAATACCTTAAAACTGTACAACATTGCGCCACACATGGTTTCCAAACGTCAACGCGTTCTAGCAGTGTGAAAGTAGAGAAGTTCGGAAAAATACTGGTAGGAAGGTACACGTATGTAGAGCAGAGTTTTCCAACGTGAAAGCTCGCACGGAACCCTTGATGATTATGAGACTATTCAGCGGAACCCTTAACAAGTTTCGAGTATTTTTTCAATATACAGGGTGTCCAAAAATCATCATTCGCTTTGCGGAACAAGTATATATATATATATATTTTTTTTTTTTTTTTTCATATATATATATATATATATATTATGAAAAGCCGAAAGATGAGAAGTTATTGAAAAATTGTAAAAAGGAAAAATATGGATCAATGAGGAGGTCGTTCTCAAGGGGGAACCCTTGTTATTTTTCCTTTTTACAATTTTTCAATAACTTCTCATCTTTCGCCTTTTCATAATATTTAATTTCGGGTTATGTGTATAAAGCAGCCTTTTGTGGCGCGATACTCTAACTTTTGAAATTTTTCATTGAAAGCTGATTTTGTTAATTTTCTCTTTGATGCATACTATATATATATATAAATCATAATATATATATATATACATATATATTTGCGAGTTGCGCATAGTGTGACCATATGACCCATATTTTATGGAATAGAATTATTTTTTCAAGATATTTAGCAACTTCAATTTTAGTAAAAATGTTAATTTTGTCAAGCTTGCTAAAAGAACTCACTTTGAAATTTTTAAATCGTGAATTTTAGTTATTTTAACATGATTTATAGGCCCTATATCAGTGGAAATGTCCGTTTTTCTTATCAGTTCATCATAATTATACACAGCTTCAGAATAAGGAAAAAACATGCTCATTTAATTATTTTTTTTCGCCACCACCTTCATTTTCTGCATAATAGCGCTAATTAGACCGTTACTTATACAGCTCTTAATATCAATGTGCTGTTTGATCATCATGGTCCTGTTTTTGCAATAGTTCTTGTATTAGAAAAGACACTGGCAAGCAGGGCCGCAACTAGCTGCTTGGTCAGCCGGGGCAAGCAAGAATTTTGGCGCCCCCTCATAATGTTGAAAGAGAGGTTAAAGAATGAAATTTGCGCCCCTCTAGTCCGGCACCCGGGGCACCAGATCCGCCTGCACCCCCCTAGTTGCGGACCTGCTGGCAAGGACAAAAGAGAGTATCGAACACATATCCTGGAGTATCTTGTGGTACAGTTTGCGAATATCTTATCGACTTGACTTAGATATGCAAAACAAAACAAAAAAATCTTTCTTGAAAAAGTGAAAAATTACGTTTTTTTCTCTCAAATTTTCAGGATAACAATTTAGAGTACACAAGACTTAAGCAACGGCGTAATGCGAATTACAGTTATTTAAGTGTTTTTAATATGATTTTGAAAAATTTAACACTTCGCACTCGAGAGGTGACTCTCGGCCACCACTCGGTTTGACGCGATAATTCGAGCGGTAACGATGAACAATACATGCGTATAAAACAACTGCCAAACTTTAATCTTAAATACGTTTTTTAGATTTATTGTTATATATGCGTCTTCACGTTAGATCGAACTTGACAGTCGTGGCAATAGGAATATTATTTTCAAAGTTACGGAGCCCAATAAGTATGGAATACGATAAAGGAATCAGTTCAACTGAAGACAATTGCGATTTTTCGTTGATGAAGAACGAAATTACGTCTATGCATAGACTACTTGATGATAGAAAGGAGGAAAGCTGTGATGAAGATAGCGATGAAGTAGGAGGTGAAAGGCGAAAAATCAGGGTGATAGATAGTGAATGTGAAAGCGACACTGCGGTAAGAAATTCACCAAATATGCGGAAAATCGTCTCAAGTTACTGGTTCGCCCGAGCGAAAAAGGCCTCGAATGCAAAGGGTTAATGCTATGAGTAATTTTTCTCAAGAATGATTATTATATAACAAACAAAATGCAATTAAAACCATTGATTTTTTGTGATATTTTCTTTGATGTCTATGAGGTGGCGGAGTGGGGATCATTTTCAGTGAAGTTTCAGATGTACGATTTCCCCCCATGTACAACGCTTTGACATGAACTCTTGAACATCGTATAAACGAGGTTCCATATGTGGTAAAGAATCTGTAGAGTGAGGAAAAATAACCTCAGGCAAATTAGAGAAAGTGAAGCTTTTCCTTTTCTCTGTCTTAGGATTTGCTATTCAGAAAAGCGATAAGATTCGGATATCATAAAGCTCAATTGGTCAAACGAAGGAAAAGAGGCGGGGCGGGGTGCACAGAATGCAAAGAAAACAGACCCTCATAAAATTCGCATGTAGGTCTTGAGTTTCAGGAATATGAGATTTTTCGGGAGTTCCAGGAAGTCTTATAAAAAATTGCTTCAGGTGAAACAGTGACAAGAAAAAATTTTGAAGCTATCAGGGTTCCGGAATTTTTGAGGTTCCGTCACTTTTGATTCCAGTTTGAAAACCCTGATGTAGAGGTAATGTTGGGTAAGAACACAGCCTTCTCAGGCGCAGACTCATTTCGTCGCGGTACAAATTTGTCGCAGACTCATTTCGTCGCAGTACAAATTTGTCGCGGACTCATTTCATCGTGACAAATTTGAATTGCTTTAAAATTCATATGTTTGTTGTGATCTTATAAATAGGGTAGTTGCTTTAGGCGTAAAAAATGGAACTAATTTTTTTTCTCATTTATTGGAAATGTTCCCCCTTCCCATCTGTTTTAATTTTTAACAAATGAAGGAAAGTATTCATTTAAGTCATTAAATTTTTAAAATTTAATTTTTACTATATAAGCCGCATTTCTGTCGGGACTTCCATTTCTCGCAGTGAGGGATGTTGAAGAGCTCACCCAAATAAAAAATTGAGATCAAATAAATTTTTAAATTTTAATTTCCACCGTATAAGCCGCATTTCCCACTTTTTGTCGGGATTTGAGTCCCTGAGTACGGGTTTGAGTCCCTTATAAACGGAATGAATGGTGGTTTTCAGCCCCCCCCCCTTTTCAATGTTTCCTTCATGTCGGCACCTTTGACTGGCCAAGGATGCCAGAAGTGTTTGAAACTTGTGGGTTCTTGTCTTGATCTTGAAGTAGGAAATTTTGGTTTCTGAATCATTTCTCTGGGTGCTCATACCCATTCCATAAAGTACCCTGGGCACCAACAGCATCTCTGTCTCTGACACCACTGCAAATGTCAATCGATTTTTGATATTTTTTTTTTTCAACTCTAAAGTAACAACTCTCGAGTGAAAAGAATGAAATCAGACTTTCAATTAGCCCATTGTATGTAACTTCGTGTACATGACACTCGAAATTAAAATTAATCGTTAAAGATAGGCTCACTGTAATTTGGGGAGTATCATACAAACCGAAATTTTTTCACATGATATTGAAATTTTATCACAGCAAAAATCAATTATTTAACATTTCAAATTTTTATAACCGAATTTTCAAATATAATTAAACTTTTATATGCAGTTAAATTTTTAAATGTAATTGATATTGTAATTTTAATTTCGATGACCTTTCTGCATTGACAAAAAATAATTATTTTCAGTTAACTGCGTGTACACTTTTGTTTTTATTTCACGTGTAAGACAAAAACCTACATAAAAGCTCGCGTGGAACATGTGCAGTGAAGAATCGACGGTTCGATGAATTGATTCTGCGCTGTAATATATAAATTGACGTCACGACGAATTGACACGGCGGCAAACTTGTACAGCTACGAATTGGAGCTGCGACAAATTTGTACCGCGACGAATTGACACTGCGACAAATTTGTACCGCGACGAATTGACACTGCGACAAACTTGTACCGCGACGAATTGGCACTGCGACGAATTTGTACCGCGACAAATTGAGGCGCGACGAGTTGAGCGCGACAAGTTGAGTGCGACAAATTGACCGGCTACGCAGCTCTGGACTATAGTATTGGGGAAAGAAATACAGAGAACTTGGATAATTCGAATTTTGGATAATTCCAACTTTTACGAACTACCCTTGAGTTTCTATCTAATTTAATTGTTAAAATTTCTTATTTAATTCGTTTTCTTTTTCAAATTTTTTGGATAATTCGAAGTTGGGGGAAAAATCATGATGTTTGTATGAGCAAATTCCGTTTGGGGAATTTCCACAAGAAGTCAGACTGATTTTATTGATCAAGTATTTGAACAACAAATTTCCATAAACGAAATAAGTTTGAAAATTCTGTTTGTCTCTACTTTTCTTCAATAATTTAATGCCCATTTCACCATTGTTCGACTGAAGTGCATCAAGTGATGAGAATGCGTAGAAGAGTGCTGGAGAATGCGCACTACTTAATCTAAATCTTTTGTCGTCATTAAAAATATGGAAGGTATCGGAAAGTTCAGATCGTAATACGTTAATGAAGTACATTTGCTTGATAGCATAAGGATGATAAGCAAACTTTGGAAAAAAAGTTTCGTAACGGATCATCACATGAACTGTTTTCGTAAATCAAGCTTTGAAGATGGTCAAGAAATCTTACAGTGATGCTGATTTCAGAACAGTGGGATAATGTATCAGCAAAAATCAATTATTGTACTTTGAAAATTATTAGAATTTGGGAAACAGTTGCGTAACTGACGATAAATATTTTAGTAATTGATAATTATTATCATATGTGAATGTTGAGGATGACATTGCAATTTGCAGTAATTTTCCTGATCCCGAATAGATTAATTGGATAATTCGAACTTTTTTTTTTTCGAGCTCGATTTCTTTTAATTCGGATTTTTTTCAAATTTTTTGGATAATCCGAAGGTGGGGGAAAAATTTTGATGTTTGTATGAGCAAATTATGTAAATATATTATCAAGCTTTGAAGATGGTTAAGAAATCTTAGTGATGCTGATTTCAGAACAGTGGGATAATGTATCAGCTAAAATCAATTATTGTACTTTGAAAATTATTAGAATTTGGGAAACAGTTGCGTATCTGACGATAAATATTTTAGTAATTGATAATTATTATCATATGTGAATGTTGAGGATGACATTGCAATTTTCAGTAATTTTCCTGATCCAGAATAGATTAATTGGTAATTCGAACTTTTTTTCCAGTGATTTTAGACTTCGAATTAACGAAGTTCGACTGTATTTTTAAAAGTACTTTTTTTTACGAGCCTGGACGAGCAATCAGAGCTCGATTTCTTTTAATTTACACTCAATTATTTTGCTTTTGCTAATTTGATAATTGCTTGTTACACCATGTTTCATTGAAAATTCAGTTGCAATTTAAAAATGTGACTCTAAAACAGAAGTAGAAGTTGAAAGAAAAAAGGTTTGAAGCATTTACTTCCAATTTTTCTTGCCGAAATCGACAATTAACGTTGACGGTACCTTTCAATTTATTGTTTGTTTGGGCTTATTGGTCTCTTTATCACTAGATTCATCTGGTAACCCCCTCCCCTGCTATCTCAACTGACTTTCTGGTGACGCCACCTCCGGTAGTTCTTAGCTCCATGGCTTTTACCGATGCGCACTTGATAATTTTGGCAATACTAGGATTATGAAAAATGTCAAAAAATTTCAATTTATTTTTAACATTTTTCATACTCCTTGTAAAATATTCACTGTAATTATTGTATTTCTGTAACTTAGTATATTTTTCTCATGTTTCTTTGAGATTATAATCTGAAGCTCTGTATATATTTTTTCTAATATTGCATTTTTAACATTCTTCATTGTCTTTTTTTCGTCCAACATGTTTTTGAAAAGACAGGCGTCGGGGAACAAGGGTTGGCATTTTTTAATGCAATTAGGCATAGCCACCCTTCAGAAACGCCTAGACTTTTCGAACCATGTATGGGGTTCCCCCTGATGACGACCCACTGCACAGGTTCTATTTCACTCTCATAAAATTCAATTTTTTTTTCTTTTTGTTAAAATAATTCTTTTTTTGTATACATATTTTTTTGAAAGAACAAGTGAGCAGCACTAGCGCTTTTGTCATTCAAAAGATACTTTTTCACTACCTCTTCATTTTTTATCTTTTCATTTCTCTTGTATTTTTATCCTACTATATATATATATATATATATATACATACAGAAAAATGTACAAAATGAACATTTCTTTTTGAAATTTTCATTGTTCTTATATATATATATATATATATACATACACACACACACACACACACACACACTGTCTGTTCACATTATAACTCATAAACAATATATAAAATTAGAAACGTTTTTCTCCCCAAAAGTTATTGTGTGTTTAATATTATTTATATTAAAGTGCCTTTTAGCGAGCTCCAATATCATCACTTTGTTGTGTTTATAAGGGGTGGTCAAGGCAGCCTTTAATTTCGAACACACTGTATGCGGGCGTCCTAATCATCAAGACATTTCTATTGGTACACACAAGAGAGTTCCAAATCGTTCACAATTTTCTCTGAAGATTTTTTTTTACTCACTTCTCGAATTACTGCTATTCTGTTCGGCTGATCTGTTAAAGAAGACAGCCTAATCGCACTTTTATTCTTGGAATAACATTCACTGTTCTTCAAGAAATTTTTAACCAGTGTCTTGGACATATTAATATTCTATCCTAATCTTCGAGAAATTAATCTACATTTTTTAAAAACGATGATTTTACCTTGTTCTATACGAGATAGCCTTTTGCCCCATCCCATCTTTATGAATCGAGCTCTGAAGAAAACAACCACGTCGAATTATTTGAGAAGATCCTAGAAATGATTTCTAGCCATGAAGTATATGCAAATAAGGAAAGTGTCGCGAGAAAAGAGAAGTGGCATTACTGCGTTGCACTTATAATGGAAGAAAAAATATTTACTGAAAAAGTATTGCTAAATTTTGAATGACTTTTTAAGATTTCCCACATCATATTCTTCGTCTCTAAGAAAAATTCTGACTGTTACTTTTCTTTAATCGCCTTCTTCTACCTGATCTTATAGTTTCTTTCCAACACTGTACTATACTAATGCTATTATTATACTTATGCAGTCATAATCGTTATCTCGGAGCTTTTGGCGGCTGTAGTTTCCGAGAAAATGTGCCAATAGAGGGTAGAGAAGCAGTTTCTTTAGGCAACCTCCGTTGTTTCGTCACCCAACAGTGCCAGTAATGATAATGTCTTTTCCTCTCCTGCACAGGGTACCGGAGCGCAGTGTGCTCAGTGCTATCCTCGTCACACGCAGGAGCCACGCGCCTACCGCTGCTCTCTATGCATGTCTTCCTTGCAACCGGCAAGTCGAAGCCGAACACCGGTGCCAGCTTATATCTTCTCATAGAGAAATCATAAAAAATTCAATCAATTCTAGATAAGTGCCCACGTGTCCTGGATATGATTTGAATGAGTCATCGTGAACAATGAATTGTTTTAAGGAGTTACTTAAAAGATATCGACCATGTACTTGAATAATTCGTTCAATAACGTCTTGATTTATTACAATGACGAGCAACGCTATTCGCAGCATCAGGCGCAAGAAATCTTCACTCTCCGAAGTCAAGATCGCTGTTCTTGGAGCTCCTGGAGTTGGCAAAAGCGGTAAGTGTTTGCTCTTCCCCCTTCGCATGCAAAAAATAACCGAATTCTCTTTTCCCCTCACCCATCAAGGGTTATTCAATATCATTTTCATGTTTATATTCTTCCTTAGCACAAGTATAACGTTTGTCCAAGTGAGGTTTTAGCCTCCTTTCTTGTATAGTATCTTAATTCGGCTACATTATACCGACACACTTTATCGTCGTATCTTCAAAGTATACTGTCGAATTCAATGGACAACCATCTAACATTAGGTTTGATTGAGGTATTTAATTGTAAAGTACTTTAACTTTACTTAATTACTCATTTATAAAGCTCATGTATGAAGCTTACCCTTTTATCGCGACATTGAAATACTTTGTTTTTTTTTCTGCTTTTCCATGATTTTCTATCCTGGACAGTTTTGGTTGAATGAGTTCTCTATATGATACTTCATGGTATGTTTGTATGAACTCTGACATAATGAAAATTTGGTTTTCTATGAAGTTCAATTCACCTGAACTGATAGAATCGACCTTATATTGAATCAATTTGTATGATACATGCAAAACTATTAAAAGATGGCTTTTGGAAAAATATATATAAAGGAGTACATTTCTGTATTTATATCTAACATAGTTGATTCGTCTAAAACACATAGAATCATGTACTTTCTATTCGTTTTAAATAAATATTCATTTGTTATTTTGAAATAATTCGTAACTAAGTGAGCCAGACTCATCAAATCATTCGACAGTTCTGATGTTTCAGAAACACGAGATACCTATGCAAATAAAGGCGACGAATTTCTGAAAAATGTTTACAATTGTTTAGCAGTTTTTAGGTTTAAAGCAGCGATTAGTAACAACAGAGACCTTGATAATTTTTTTAAACTGAAAATTAATTCCGATGTTTGAATTACACGAGTTTCTACCATAAGCGGAGATAGACTTGGAAGTCTAGGGGGCACGATGATGGTGTCAATTCATATGTACGTATAGACATTAGATCTGTCGACTCCACCTTTGACGCTGGGGAGGGGCAATGCCATTAAGCCCCCCCCCCCCCATATCACCGCCTATGGTTTCTACAGTATATCACCACCGATTACCAAGGCAATTACAATACCAATGCAATTACAAGAACAATTACGATACTTTTAACGTGATTAAGTTTTTTATGGGATTGTATACTACAGTGATCCCCAAGCATTTTAATCCATGAGTCACTAATGTTCACGGAGCACAATTTTACGACTTTAGATTATACTAAAGTTGTCCCCGATCCTCCTCGTTTCCAAGGAGCACAATTTGGGAACCACTGTTTTAATAATTGCAATTGAAAATGACTTTATTTTTTGACTTTTTCTTAAGTTTTCGTTTATTGTGGATCCTCGTTCAAACGCGCCTCTCTGGAATTATGCTATAAGGTAGTATCAAGCGTAAAAGTTTTTGAAAAGGAAAATGTTTCGAAAGAATGACTTCATGAAATTACGACCATAGGCGGCGGTAGACTTGAAAGTCTGAGGGGGGGGGGGCACGATGATGATGATGATGTCAGTTCATATATATACACATATACATTAGATCAGACGACTCCACCTTTGACGCTGGGAGAACAATGTCCCTTCATATCTCCGCCTATGATTACGACTCTATAAATTTACGATTCTTGACTATAATATTACGTACATACAGTATTAGCATAATTATGCTTGCGTATTATGTAAGACATCTTTCTTTCAAATAATTTGGTGAAATAGAATAATAAAAATCTTACAACCAATCCTTTTAATTTTCAACACAACATTTCACGAAATGCGCTATGATTATACTAACCAACTACAGAAATCCGAAGATGATATCACACTCTCCGCTACTGTTCAGCGCACACGGACTCTAAGGGAAGAGGATTCGTTGGCTTTGTAGTCTAGGACGCGCACCCGGCAAGTGAGAGGACGTGGGTTCGATTCCCCGTAAGGCCAGTTGAATTTTGTTTCCTGGATCTATCTCCGCATCAACCAGCTGTCGAAACCTTTGTAATTACAGAAATATTCATCTATTTAAAGATGTTAATTTTTTTTGTCGATGAGACTTGAAAAATACTCATTAGTTCTCGTTAATAATTGTTTTTTCGTGATTTTTCCCGAAAACTCTTAATTTGTGATTATATTCTGTCAAGTCCTGGAATGCTTTACCGGCTTCAGCTATGGTAAGGAACAGATCTGTAGTTATCGTTTTTCTCCCCCATCTTCCCATAGGCAGAGATACACTTGGAAGTCGGGGGGAGGGGGCGCGATGATGATGATGATGTGAATTCATATATGCATATATACATTAGATCAGTCAACTTCATCTTTGACGCTGGGGGGAAGGTAATGCCCCCCCCCGTATCTCCACCCATGCATCTTCCTTTGTCTCAACTTTACAATTACAGTACCACCGACAATCAACATTTGAAAAGAAGGAATGTCCAAATCCTATTTTTTCTCACCGTCGCTAGATTAGAACTTCCTCATGGTCTCACTGACGGCTAGGAGTACCTAGGAGGAGACGGCAGGAATATTTTTAACAACGTTGATGTGTGTACTATTCAAAATAAGTTTCAACGTTTAGTTTTATATACTACTGTTATTATTTTTATCTCCCTATCTTCACACGTATTACTGGCTTGAAATGCTTCGTTTGCCAGACAAATACACCCCCCACGGCGTACAAACCAGCTTTTCCGAAATAGTTTGCAATTGTGATGATACCATTTTACAGAGCCACCCTTAGGGGTGTGCGACAGGTGCGGCCCGCAGTTACGGTAATAATAATTTCTTTAAGAAATTCTGAATTTTCGTCCATTCGGGAATTCTGAGTTTTCATCACACACACACACATCTGGAAATATATATTTTTTTCTAGAAAGAAATAATTCTGTAATAGTTTTTTTAAAAATAAATTCCGAATTTTCATTAATTCTGTAATTATTTCTTCAATTTCTCCTGAATTCTCGTTAATATTCTGGAATTATTTCTTTCATTTATTCTGAATATTCATGAGTTAGAATTATTTCTGTCAATTATTTTTCTGATTTCCGGTTCATCGATTCTGAATTTTCATTTATTTTCAGACAATTTCTTTCATTAGGTCCTAATTTTAATTTGTTTTGGAATTGTTTCTTTCACCAATAAAAAATTTTCTTCAGTTAGATATTTTTCACTAATTTTTTTAAACTTACATTTAATTGTGTCTTTATTCTTTTAACATGGATAATTTTCAGCATTCCTGTATGTTTTGTAATAATGTATGAATTTTTGGATGCCGATTCTCTTCCATCCCATAGAATACATAATAGGGGCTAATGGGCTCTGAAATTATTAAGACCCCTCTGGCCCCACCATTATTTTCCCCACGTCTGGTAAGGGTGGCCCTGTCATTTTATGCAATGAAACGCATGGCATTTAATAAGTTGAGCGTAAGATTACGTGTGGTAAAATTAGAGCTTTATTATTTTTTTTACCTGACCATTGAATCAAATCTATAATGGTTGTTTCTGAGGTCGTGGTTAAAGGAAGCATTCATCAATTACTATAATTCACGAACATTTATTCGATCAAAAAAACACGTGTGTAACAGATCATCGTCACATCGTATGATCATGTGATCATTCCGTCTTCGAGAAAAGCAAGATATATATAAACAGAAAAATAATATAACGTCATCCATAGGCGTGTGCAGAATTTTCTCAGTACGCAGAAGGGGGGGGGGTTCAATTGTTTTTTTCTCAAGGGGGGGGGTTACGTTTTTTTCTGCAGAATAACACTATAATCTCGGCTTGGGGGTGGGGGTTAGAACCCCAAACCCCCCCCCCTTTTGCGTACGCCAATGACGTCATCTGACGAGTTCAAATTAGTTACATGCGCTTGTGCGCTCTCAATACCAACAGTTTCATCACCTCAACTCGTTCCATTGAATGAAACAGTAAAGTTGAGACAGATGATATCTCTCAAGGATGATCTACGCCAAACATCTTCAATCCGTTGCTCGCGAGCACCACGATGTTCTTCTGAAGCACTCTCAGTGCTCGAAGCTCGTGTCCGATTTCGTGCTCGCGAGCACTTGATCAACGTTCCAATTAAACACTGCACACGTTGCATTCAAGGATTGAAATCATCCTGATTTCATGCAATCATATGTCAAACTTGCCGTAAGGGTGCTCTTCTGATGATGAGTACAGGCAGTGCTCGTGACTAGAAAAAGGTTGAAGACCTCTGATCTACGCTCTTCGAATCAAGAATAGGGGAAGACCGCTGTACCTTCTCGGACAGTTGTACCTACGGAAATTTCATTTTAGAATTCGAAAACACGTGGGAATGTGGGGTGATGGTTCCTAGCTGATGTAAACTAATGATAGGCAGTTGCTCACGAAAAGATGGCTCGTGGAAGACTCGAGGTACGTAATAAATACGATATTTTTTTTTTTTTTTTGAAGGTCAAAGTAAAAAGAAATCATTCATCTTTATTTTTTTTTCTCTCCGTCTAATTTTTTTGATTATTTGTCACAGTCGTGGTTCATTATCGAGGTTTTGATGATTTATTTTTGATTTTAAAGTAATCGAAATGCTAGCGTGCCTCTGTTGCTATTTCCCTTTAGAGAACAAAATAGCTTACATTGTATCTTTGGACACCGGGAAACAAGCCATCGAACAAGCCTTTTTTGGATAAAATAGCTAAAACAGCTGAAAAGAGTCGCGTCGCTCAAAAGACAAGAACGTAGCAAAAAAGAAACAATCGGTGACAAAAAAGTCTCCTTAGTTCCTCGGGACACTCGGGACAACTCCGATGAAGTAATTTTGTCATCGGGATCCTCAGGTTACGATTTATTACGAATGGACGAGGAAATGGAGGAAGGAAGCTTGGAAAAACAGTTCATAGGCATATAAAATAAAATACAGTATAGTATAAAAACTTCACTTTTTATATCATATTCTCCCCGCAGGTAAATCCAGTTGTCTGTAAATTTCTTCTAACAATTTTGAATTTTTAAAAATGCAATATTTTAAATTTGAGAAAATATGACTTTATTCACAAAGGTTTGGTGCATTTTATAGGTGAAAATATTTTTCCCACACACAGCGGCTGAGAAAAATTGAAATGTGAATTTTGCCGGTAGGTACAACGGACTCCCCTACAATTATCCAGAAATAGTAAAACTTTTTGCTTATCTTTGGCCATTATTTTCTCGAACTCGCTATGCCTTTGATTGCGCGGGAGAGCTTTCCTATTTCTAAAGCGTTCAGTTTTTTTTTTCGATTTTTCTTAATAAATACTGTGTTGTAATATTTCTGTTAGATCCACGTTCGGTCCAATTTGAGCTGCCCGTGTTTGTTATGTTTCTTTGTTTTACTGTACACAGCGCATCATTTACGCTGCTAGACTCCCCACAAACATTTTTGTTAACTAACCCAGCCTATTTCTTCTGGAATGGTCGATCTATTCATTAGAAGGATTTAATTCACCATGCCTTTTCCCGAAAAACTATTCCAATGATATTGATGTTCGGGAGGTATGATTCCTTTTACAAATGTAGAATGGAAAAACAGAAATCAAAACGTTTGTGAAGGGAGCATATTTCGTCTTTTATGAAGAGATTTTCAAGCTATCAGTTGAAGTCTCAAAGTAGGATTAGTTTCTTTTATGGGTTAAGGCAACACTTCGGTGTATCTTTTATTCACACACACACGCGAATACACTTAACAAATTTTGACCACGTGTATGCTATATCAAAAACGAGAAACTTATAACAACTCATCGAATGGAATGAACGTGGACAACAAAAAACTTCTCAAAAAAATAATTAATCTATTTAATCTCAGTAACTATTTAAACAATGGCTTCAATAATAATATGTATTCCGTAACTGTTCCTAGATTTAAAAAGAGCATTTGACTTCGTTGATCTGGAAATATTAACAAGTAAGCTATTTTCAATAGGAGTCAGAGGAAACATGCTTAAATGGTTTGAGTCATTCTATAATAAAAGACAACAAGCAGTTGTGATTCAGAAAGAAATTAGTTCCTTTCGAGAGGTGAAGAAAGGAGTACCTCAAGGATCTGTACTGGGCCCAATACTATTTTTAATATATATAAATGATTTATGCAATCTGAAATTAAATGGAAAGTTGATAACCTTTGCCGATGACACAGTGCTTTACGTAGAAGATACAAATACATTAGATTTAATAAAAAAAGTAGAAGATGACCTAACGAATATTAACATGTGGCTAATAAAACATAACTAAAACTTAACATACAAAAAACAAAATACATCTATATGAAAACAAGAAACATGAATATCAATGAAAGCATACACCTAAAAATACATAATCATTGTCGCTGCCAAGATAATGGTGATTGCTATTGCCAAGAAATAGAAAAAGTTCATGAGTACAAGTATCTGGGTATAACAATACAACATGACCTTAAATGGAACTCGCACTGTGATTCTGTAATAAAAAAAATCATAAAATATGCAATAATCATATATAAAATGAAAAACTTAATCGATGAAAATTTTTTGAAAGACTTATTTTATGCATGGATTTATTCAATCATTAAATATGCAATTTGTGTTTGGGGGGGAGCATACTACGACAATATCCGGAAATTAGATAGCATGTATGATAGAATAAGATCGCAAATAATAACAGATATTACGAAAATACAGTGTCACACTATATCTCTAAGACAAAACTACATATATAGAATGATAAAATTTTCACAATTAATGAAAAATATTTAACAAAAAATCGAAATAGAACCACAGGTAGATACAATAGAGTATATCAGGTACAGAAACCCAATAAAAAACACTGTATAAAAAGAGCTTTTCCTACATAGCCCCTAAAGTTTTAAACTTATTTTATACTGAAAATCAAATTAGCAATAGAAAAACATAAATCATATAGTATTTGACTTCGTTAAAAATAATGATTATGAAATGATTTTGACAAATACGCTATAATCAGATATAAAAATAGTTTTGTGAGCTGCGTACGAAAAAAGAGAAAGAAATTGTAAAATGATGAACGGATGTATGTGATTGTTATTGCGCATATAAGTATATATAGATACATGTACAGGGTGATCAGCGAATAAGCCCTTATTTCAAAATTAAATATCTCTACAACAAAGATCAATAGAATTATGCGGTAAACGGTACGTTTATTAGCAAAACTGTAAGAATGTTGTACAGAAATTTCGAAAATTTAGTTTTTTTTAAAATTTTTTAAAATTTAAAAAGAAACAAAAAAAAAACTGGAGATTTTGGGATTCCGAAAATCCTCATTTGTGTGAAGAGAAACCACTGCATTCGCCTAAAGTTACTGCATGGGCTGCGGTATTTTAAAAATTTACGATTAAAAATTAATGACATCAATTTCTCAATGTGCAAACATAGGGAATATTAATTTTTATTAACTCAAGTCAAATACAAATACAACGCCACAACAGGCAAAATGCCCAACGAGGTGGCTGAGATATAAGTGCTGTTTTATCTGGTTAGTCTGTTGCCAAGTAATTATGCATTAATGAAAACTGGACGGATCGTATGATCCCTTGGGTAATATGTGTTTTGTTGATCATTTTTGATAATTTTTGTCGCACCACGGTCATTTTCTGCACGCGAGGGCTAATTAGACCGGGACCTACAATTTATTGCCGATTAACGGCAGGCTTGTTTTTTATACTCAACGAGAGGTTGGTGCGCTAACCCCTCGATGGGGGACTCCCTGCGGTAGCAGTGTTTTGTATTTGTCTTTTTGTGTTAATTAAATTTCAAAATTTAAGAATTTCTTATCGTCGTTTAGTTTGCTGATTGGTTTCTATATCTAATCAAAGCAGATAATGTATTGAGACTTCTAAGACTGTGAACCAGCAACTATTGAAAAGTAAAACTAGGAACTCTTTAAAGGTTTTTAACCGATATTGTGTGTATACGTTTCCTATTTATTAACATGGCCTGCAGCATCCCAAATTATTTCAATGCGCTTTTCCTACCTTACAAGAACAATGATCTGGGCATTAGAAAAAAAAATTCTAAAAAGCCATATAGCCAGATTTCAAGCAATTCAGATCCTTTTATTTGAGACTCGCACTTTTCTGCGAAATCAGCAGACCCAGCAACTCACGTAGGTGTTATCTTTAAAATGTTCATAACCGGCTCAATGCCTCTCTTCGTATCTGTCAACTTAAAGTTTATGGTTTTTGCTTCGATAATACGCATGAAAAACTAGTTCAGCGACGCGTTTTTACAATGTGCGAAAATTGCACGGATTTGATATTTGGAAATGATGTCCAAAGATTTGAGTCAAAGTAAACATGTCAAATCACTGAAATTGTGCTTAGCATAGATGAAGTATTTTAAAGTTGAAAATTATAGGGATGAATCATGACCGAAGTCAAACGTTTAATAAATGTCAAAGTCATGTAACTGAGAGACTTATAAATGGGGTCTTACTGAGTCGCGGATTGCGCACAAGTGGAACTTGAAAACATTTACGTACACAACGGAGCTCCTCTAGGCCTTTCTTCTTTTTTCCTCCCACCCTTTCTTTCTTTTATTTCTTTCCTACAGTTATAAAGCAAAAAGTTTTTTGGAGGTAGTTTGTCATCCAAGGAGATATCAGATTTTCATGATGAATGTAAATCTCACCGCATTGAAATTAATAATGCACTTTTTTCTCAACACAAAAAAATCAAGTGTCCTTAAAAAGCACCAGTGCAGTGGAACTTCGGTTAACGAGCAATTCGCACGAGCAAAAGTTTTGCGCTTTGTTTATTTATTGCCACGTTATCACAACTGAGCTGATGGTTTTTCGTTTTCGCCCACACACGTATTGTGGAATAGAGTAATATTCTCCCCTACAGTCTCCGGTCAGGGTGCCTCACTCGAAAAATGAACACCTGTACGAGCGTGACTGTTTACGATATGAAACTAGATGTCGCTTTGTAAGTTTTTTTTACAAATTCTGCTCGGCCAGGAGTTGACCGTAGCCGAACTAATGGACCCGACCTCCCCTCTCCCCCAGTGCATGCAACAGCAAGAGTTTATGAATTAGATCTCGTCTGAGGAAGAGGAGAGAGAGAGAGGTAAAAAGTCCCTCACTTCAATTGAGATTAGAGAGATGCATAAAATGTGTGTGTGGGAATCTGTACAAAATTTTGTAGAAAAGAACTAATCAAATAAAGCAATAGCAGTGTGCGAGCAATGAATCTTTCCAACGAAAATGCAATTTCTCCACTTACGAGAAATCCTAAAACGGAGACAAAAGCAATTGCCATTGGATAGGTTCCTTTTACAAAAACTTTGTTGAAAGAAAGTTAATTTGTAAACATTATCGTATTGCATGTGTTAATTTATGGCGTTATTAAATTATAAATATTTCATAGTGTTGTTTATTACATTATTAATGTGTTGTACTATTGAATGAATGTCGTTTTTGTTAGTCATTTTTATGTGAATGGATTATTATCAGTTTCCATTATTTCTGATGGGGAAGTTTGATTCGAATAGCAAGTGATTCGGATAACGATCACGTTAGCGGAACGAATTGAGCTCGTTAACCGAAGTTACACTGTAATCAAATAAAAATAAAATTTCAAGCATAAAAAAAATATTTTTTAAACTTAGAATAATGATACACTAGTGTAGAAAATACCAAAATAAAAACATTGGAAGAATTTTTTTCTTTAATTTTCAGATTTTTTTTTAGTTTTTAAATACCACTCACCTTCTTCTATCTTTTTTGGGTGAAAGTTACCCCTCCAACAATCTTTTACTTTTCTACAGCATGAAGTATGTCTGTGAGCAAAAAGAAGTGCATTCATTAAATAGGTGGTAAATATCATTATGGCTATTTAATTGGTTGTAAAACTTACAAGGTTTATCAGGGTAAAATTTATGCAATATGATTTTGTTCGAGTAGAGTATAAAAGGATAAAGAGGCGTCGCCTATATATATATAACCATATTCCTACGAACCGCCAGGGGGGATTTAAGAGAGGGTATGATTGCAAGAATAGTGCAAATATTCAAAATTATCGGCAAAGTGGAATGATGTTGAAGCGGACAGATGGGATCTGTCTTCTTGAAGAGAGATATCAATACAGGGTGATCTAAAATTCGACCAACAAGCTCAGAGGGTTTGTTGACCTCAGACAGACATCAAGAGGAACAAAAATTGCAATGAAACATGGTGTCGCAAACCACGTTGAGAGGGTGAAAATCGCGAAAAACGCATGCAGGTTCCGACGTCACGCTGGAACGACAAAAATACAATAATAACTACAAAAGATTTATTTGATTAATTATTACAAGAGTTGGTGGAAGTGGCAGTCGCTGACGTCATCGCACAGTCTACAACGACGTAAAAACGATTCCCGGACGCGCCGCTCGAAGATACCAGGTATGCTTTTATACAGACGATACTCCTGTAGCAGTTAGTTGTCTGTTTCAATGAGTATCGTGAGACTCACGATACATTCATTAAATACTTTAAATTTCAATTAAAAAATCAAATTACATTTTTAATTGAATTTAATTCTTTTTAAAACCCTTTTGAAAACCTGGATTTCAGGTTTTTTAAATAATCAGCAACGACATCGACTTGCAGAATTAGAAACCAGCGTGCACTACGTTCGTACCCTAATTCAGAAGGGTGGAAAAAGAAGAAAGTAATTGAACTGTCGGCAGTCCAGTTAACTCTAAAAAATGGTAAGACTACTCTATCCTAATAAAATGTATGAAGAAGAAACTTGAATCGCGATATATCACGAAGACAGAAATTGAAGTAAAAGCTACTACTGAAACACCGAAATATGAATTTTCTCTCATAGCGAACCAGCCTTTCATCGAACCCAAGTTGATTTCACCCCGGAAGGGTATATGTAACGCGAGTTAAATGAGTTTATTAGTTCTTAAAACGCGTTGATGATGAATTTCATAAAAAAATTATTTCAACTTTTTTTTCTGCAAAAAAGATATCATAATTAAGTTTAATGCTTCACTTTTCCACCTTACCGATGAAGATAATAACATAATATACACAGTTATATAAACTGTTATACACAATATAACAGTTTATTCTCATAAAAATAACGTCTGTTTTTGATTTTGTAGCATATAAAATGCTAAAAACATGCAGTTGGGTCGGCAGTATCGCAGGCTAGCTATTGTGACTAGTATCGATGACTAAATTCGAAAACGTTTATAATTTTTCTGGATTTTTATTCTGATCGAAAGAGAGATTTCACCTAATCGCTGGCCATATTGACGGGATACAAAAAACATCTTATATCTTCATCATCCTCGTGCGATAAAGACATCCTGTACTCGCTTACGTTCCTGGTTTTCACGTACTTCAGTTTTTGCGGAGGAGGAGACAACAGACTTTAGACATGCTTGCAAACGCAGTAATAATAATGATGATGACAGAAAGAGAAGGTCACATGGCATGGGAGTAAAAATAATAAAAGAAGAGTTTTTCTATTCTGGTTCCTCCTCGCTTTTGACGCTAGAGCTGTCATTCGTGGTTGCCTTACCAGACAACAACGTTTTCTACGACACCCAATTAACCTGTCCAGTGTTTCTAACGTAATATTACGTCGGGAGTTGAATGGAAGAACTAGAAACACCATTCCTTCGCTGCTATTGTTACGCCGCGTGTGTGCGCCTAAGTGCCCTTTCACACGGAGCGGATGCGGGTCCGGAAGAAGTTTTAACAATTGGTATATACGGAGCCTCTTTTAGACGATGCGGCATGCCCATAGACTTAAGATATAAATAGACCGCGCACGCTATTCATAAAACTTGTCGAACGTGAAGAAAAGATGAGCAGTATTGTCGGGGAAAGAACAGGTTCTGCGCTATTACATTTGGCGCGTTTTCGCAGAAGCTAGGATGTTGCTGTAACGAAATTTGACTCAATTCGATCAAGTTGATGAAAACTTTCCTTCATTTTTTCAATGAATTTCACTCATTTTTATGTGAAATATTTAGGGAGTATCAGATTTGAAAAAATAAATTCTATAAAATAAACAAATATTGGAAAACGGAATTTTTTTATTTTCCATTAAGGGATAATTCTTAATAATTTCTTAACACATGGGTTTTTAAATTTTAATTGAATATATAATATTTGAAGGAAGTGAATATAAACAGTATAAATTTCATGAAATAAATTTTTTTGGCACAGTTTTTAATAGCTTTCTAAATATCTATACACACACAGGAAACAAAATATTGTATACAACAAATATATAATGTTTATGTTACTGTAAATTTGATAAATCCGTAGTGCGCGTTATCTTCAGAAATTATGCATAATAGTTGGTAAATATATGCATAATTACCAATATTTTTAGTAAGTTTGATGAATTTCGTAGCATTTATCACTTTTTACGAATGAATCGAATAATTCTCAAAATGAAGTTAGTAAGTTTAATGAATATGGAAAAAATCCATGCTGAAATATCACTTTATTTCAACAACTTAGTTCTGTCCGTATGAGATGCGTGCACTACACATATTTCGCCATAAAAATTAAATTAATAATAAATGCGAAGATAGAGAGAGATTTTTTTTCATCGGCTTAGTTCATGTTGGCTTTTGCTGTATTTATCAGCATATGCAAACATAACCGTTACGAAGAGGGGTAAAAATACTATTATTTTTAGAGGTTGTTATGCATTTTTATGCAAAACTGCAATTGTCTAGAGGGGGGGGGGGAGTTTTCCTCACATTCTATTTAAATAGAATATTTTTCATAAATTTCTCCATCTGAAAAGCATATTTTCTTCCAAGTTGAGCAAAACTCGAATGAACTCACTAGCTCGCCAAATCTCGCCAAATCTTGCGGAGACGTATATTTCAGTTAAAACTTCATAAAACTCACAATTTCAATCATTTATTGCCAAAAATTCTATTAAAACATTTAATAATGATTCATGCCATTTGAATTTTACCAAAACTTGGAACTTTAATTGAATTAAATCCAAAATGGAGTCGTTAGAAACTGAGATTACGTCAGAAATCCATTGCATCGTCAATTTAATATTCCAATTTTTAATTTATAAGAAGGGGAATAAGCAAAAAAGTATTCCTTTGTGAAAGGATAATGTTCCTCCTTTCCTAAACCGTTCAGAACATCCGAAAGCTGCACACGTGGTGACCATTCTAATGAAAAATAAGACAGCACTTGGAGATCGTCATACGAACAGCCATAAGGAAAGCATTGCCAGCGAGATTCCCTGACCAGCCTTTCGACCGGAATCACGTGACTCCGGATCTTTGCTTCACATTGTAACCCCTCGCGCGCACTCTATAGTATTATTACTCTGTGGGCATGCCCCCGCACCTTCGAAGTGTTCATGCGGGTCCGGATGTCGTCCGCATGTGTCAAAACCCAAGTGCGGGCTCCGCATCCGCACATACAAGTTTTGTACATTAGGTTATACGGAGCTATTCACACGCAGCGGGTCCGGGTGGAATTCGCCCGCATCTTTGTCTACTTTTAAAAAGTGATTTTGCATGGAATTTTTTTAATTATACTGTATTTCCCGTAAATACCCTTAAAAACATCATATGAACGTCCCTGTTCATCAATATGATGTACCCACATACGTCTATCCTTCCGTTTCCTTCTGAGATAAAGGAGATATAGCAACTGTACATTTTGTCCATACTTTACAATTTTATACAATAAAACCTGCCAACAACGGCCACTGACACGGAAAATGTAGCCGATACATTTTCATGTAGCGGCTTTCACGTAACGGAATTTGGGAATGAAATTTTATTTCTGAAAGAAAAAAAAAACACTATAAAATTTGCGATCAATGTAACACAGCGGTTCTCAACCGGTGCTCCGTGGAGCCCTCGGGGCTCCGTATGCACTTCTCAGGGACTCCGCGGCCACTCGAGGGAAATAAAATAAATTAGCAAATATTTGATAAGTAAAGAAAAAAAAGAGGCTTACAGTGTTCCACCATAAAGACTATTCACAAACAGGGCTCCGCCATAGAAATTATAGACCGAAAAGGGCTCCGCGAGTCAAAAAAGGTTGAACCACTGATATAACACATAAAATGATAAGCCGTTCTGTAATTCATTACGATAATTATATAATTGACTAAATACTTTAATAACTTTGAAATACAATTTTAATTTTTTCCTTTTAAATTTTTAATACTTAAAACTATTTAAAAAATATAAATATATATTATTTTTTTAATTTTAACCCATTTTTGACTGACATAGCATTTGCGCAACGCTTTGTTTAAAATTTTTTTCAATTAAATTTTTATTCACATTTTTGTATAAAATTAACATTTTTGGAAATTGAAAGGTTCAATGAGTGCTATAGTATTTTTTAAATTTGTTTGCAAAAAAATTTAAAATTTTATGAATTTTTTCAAAAATAAAATTTTCGGAAATTTTACCCGAATTTTTGATCTGGAATTTTTTCTAACCAGGACCATTAACGGAAATAAATTTTTTAAAAATAGAAAAAATATTTTTTCTTAAATTTTTTTGTCACATGATACATCAGGTTTCCTAATACAATAACCGCTAGCTATTTTAATTAAATTAAGTTAATTTATATAAATTAAAAAGTTTATTAGTTGTAAATTTACATTAATTACAAAGAAAACCATGCTAAATTAACATACATTTTTTTTAAACTTCTCAAATATGTTATTTAAGTAACCAGTTATCATATATATAATAGAATTTTGCAATTTAGTCATGAATTTGAGGAGCGATACAAAAATGGGTAAATCTTAATTTTTTAACTTTTAAAATTAAATACTTTTATTAAACAGCATTATCCACTTACGGTGTTCACTGGATGAAAACAAAACCAGCCTTTAAGAATGCGGGCGAAACGCCCGCAAATATGTGATCGTGTGAAAGGGCATGCGGTTTTTAGACATGGTTTTTGACACATGGCAGTTTTTTTACGGTTTAAAGTTTAAACTGTCACGTCCAAAACCTCAAATATTGCTTTTCAATATAAAAATTCCCATTAGAAATGCACACGTTAATTGCATGTAATGTTTAAAAGTGACTGTTATGCAAAGAATAAATATTTAATATGATTCTAAAATAATTTTCTACTCTCTACAGAATTATTTTGGACAAAATATGTTTTTTTTCTTATAAAGTATACAATTTGAATAAAGCATAGCATAAACACTGAAGGGAAAACTATGGAATGATTTGACATTGTCTGATTCAAGATGGTTCTTGACCTTCCAAAATTTCTTCGACTGCTTATATATATGTGCTTTGATATAAAACACCTGCTGTACTCTCTTTACAACAGATATAAGTGTTTAAAAAAGTTTATTACATCATATATGTGTGTAATGTTTGTGTGATTTCTGTTTATTACTAAATTTTCTAGATAATCACTGAGATACTCTTATTGTGAATAACATTGAAATATATCTAGCAATCAAAATACTAAATTGTAGAACTAAAATGTCATTTAATTTGGCAATGCTAGCTTGTACATGAAGCTTAAGAAACTCCTGTAACTTATCCTTAGTCAAACTTAGATATTCTTACTTCTGCACTATGATATGGTGTGTTTACTAGCATTTATAATGCAATGGTTTTCCAATATTTTTTTTTTTTGAAGCTGTATTTAATTTTAAATGTGCAAAGCAAATGCTTTGGGTATCAAGTCCTGTCGGCTCTGCTTTGGTTGAAAATAATCTTTAAAACTCTGTGAATTTATACACCCTGAGCTATAAGAAATTTTTAGATGAAAATAAATGGTTAGTGTATTAACAGATTCTGTGTGAGAATTTTTACTGGAATAAAATTTTGGGCAGATCAGAAAATTTAAAATATCAAAATATTCTCAGTAATTATATAATTCTGAATGTAAAACCCTTTAATCTACATAAAAGTAAGTTTTTTTATTTAGCATATCTATCAGGTTAAAAAACTATTTGACAACATTGACAATAAGTTTTTTACTGTTTTAATACTGATTTAGTTTATGAAATCTAAAACCTAATTCTGTGATGCCCTTATCATACCTATTTTGAATAAGCAGCTCTATCCCACTTAGCGAATTGAACACAGGTAATCAGTAGCTTAGATAAAATGAACCACAAAATTATATTTTATATGTTCTAAAGTCTTATGTTGAAAAATTTAAAATTGCAAATTATAATTAATATTTTGTTTTAATTATTGCAATAAATTAATGTTCAAAAATAAAACATTGTAATATACAAAAGGTTTTTCATCATTTTATATACCTATTGTGTTCAAAACATTATCAAAAAGCATTCATTTAGGTTTTTGACAGTTTAAACCTGTTTTTGACACTTGTCATGTCAAAAACCCAACCCTGCTTGAAGCATCAAGAATAATCAATGCACATGTCCGATTGCATGCTCGCGAGCACTTGATCAACGTTTCGATTGAACACCCTGTAAAAATTGCATTCAATGATTATAATTAATGATTAGGTATATGTATGTCAAAGTTACCGTAATGTGTGCTCTTCGTTTGATGATGGGTATAGCCAGTGCTCGCCATTCGGAAAAGTTTGAAGACCCCCTGATCTATGACAATGATTATCCAAATAAATAGAGAGGCCTACGTTATACAAAAATACTCTCGCTAAAATACCCCTCCCACCTTGGCACTGAGAACTTTTATTCCATTACGGAGTGAAATACTATGCATTAGGGGCCGTTCAAGTATTACGTCATCATCGAGGGGGGGAGGGGTTTCCGATTTGCTGACTTTTGATGACAAGGGGGGAGGGGGGTTTGGATAATGCTTACGTCATCAACCACCCTTCATGTAAATATGAGTTAGGATTCAGAAGGGCAGAGCTGATGACGAAATTTTGCTAACAAAGGGGGGGAGGGGGTCAGCGTTTTGCTGACTTTTGCTGACAAGGGGGAGGAGGGGGTCAAAAATGGCTAAAAATTTGCTTACGTAATACTTGAACGGCCCCTTAAAGCTCTATTCCACGGTACCAAAAATAAAGTGCGAAAGCGGGGAATGATCGTTATGGGAAGTTTTTCCTTATAAGAAACTAGAGAAAACTTCGTATCGGTGAAAGGGGTCCCGCGTTCGATCTATGCCGCAACGCATAGCGCAAGAATTTGAAAGCTTTTATCAAAACTAATTGATCAAAATGAATCTACACTTTTCAATTAAAAAAATCGCTTAAATGGTACATAAATATTCAGCTTTCGAAGGTAAATACCAACATCAGGTCTTTATTACAAGTCCCTACTGAGAGCATATTATTCTTGTCTTTGATTTATGCGTACTTATAAAAAACTGATGTCTCATGCCACTTTCAAAGCTCGGCAGAAAACTATAAATTCACCAAATATTTACTCATAGACGTCCCCCAGTCTCCGTGTGCTGTATCTATACATCGTCTATTGTTGTGTTATCTTAAACCATCTATTGTTATTTATCTTCACACAAATAACATCATGAAACCCAGTTTGGAATCTGAGAAAGATTAACACATTACAATACCCTGCAACCTCGAATGGTTAATTGCACTTATTGCCGCAAATCCAACAGAAACATATTGTTCCGAATAATGTCCCTCACAAGCACTCGGGTTGGTAAAGCACCAAGCAATTCGAAGGACAACACAGATTTATTTTATAGAACAGCTATTTACCTATATCCACAAGCAGTGATTTGACGAAACACGATAAACAGAGAGCGACTCCGCTCTCATACAAGAGATCTCGTTTTCTCAAGAGAACTCATAGCTTTGTCCTGGCAGCGCCACTATGCAGGAAACTTCAAGAAAGTTATTACCTACCATATTCTCGTGAGATATTTGCACTTCTATCAGCGTTATGACATCGCCGAATCATCGGAGCTGTCTCCAGACTTGCCAAGTTTGTTGCTAATTTGGCGAGATTCACAGAGAAATTCAATAATGGCTGGTTACAAAAGAAAAATTACATAATAAATGATAAATATAAGGACTATTTAAATAATTTTCATAACATTTCCTCCTTCTTTAGAATTGTTCGTCCCGAGTAATTAAGTCCTCAAATCGGTGGGCCGCATTTGGCCACTCATTATGGTAAGCAGCTAGCTTGTTGAAGTGGACCACCTTGTACTTCAATGATGGTGTCCTTTGAATTCAAACTACGACATCATTTATTTTCTTCACAACTCGCTATGTTCCTTCCCATTACGTCTGGAGTTTCGGGCATGGTCCTTTCCGGCGCTTCGGGTTCCAGAGCCAGACGAGATCTTCTTCTTTGAAGTCGTGAGACGTGGTGATCGTAGTGTTCATCTTTTCGGAGCCGATGTTGATCCGGTCTCTGGAAATTCGATGCACATCCTCGAGGCTCTCCTGGAGTCCCTCGACGTATTCTTCCGGTGGAAAAGAAGTATCTGGTGGTCACCCGAACAGCAGGTCACCAAGCAGCCGAAGATCTCGTCCGATGAACATTTGTGCTAGTGAAAATCGGGTACTCTCGTGGGTGGTTCCCGGCAACGGTCCCAGCATGTCCAGGGTGATTCTCTCGAATAGCGCTCCAACGTTGTGGTGTTTAAAGCGGGCCCGGGTGCGCATCAGAGTTCTGTTGCGAGCGGCGCAGGCGTCGCAATTCTGGCACCACTCTTTCACATTGGTCCTGGACTTATCCCAATAGAATCGTTCACGGACGTTCTGAAGAGTCTTGGTTATGCTGAAATGTGTACCGGTCGCGCTTCCGTGCAATTCGTTCAAAACTTCTTTCACACGGCGTCTTGGTAGAATGAGTTGCTATCGCAACGTTTTTCCATCCTCCGACTCCCATTTGCGGTACAGCACGCCATCTCCCATCTCCAGGGAGTCCCATAGCACCCAGTATCTTTTGATCGTCGGACTGGAAGAGGTCTTGCCACGTTGGTTTATTTCCGGCGGATTCCTTCAAGTCATCGGTTGTATGTTAGAATCTTCTAGCTGTGCCTTTCGGGTGTTGTCGCTCCAAAAATCGTCGGCGCTTGAGATGTTATCTGTCCCACTATAGGGTTCACCGGTTCGTAATTCTCTTCTGCTTTGAGGCAGTGGCGACAGTTCTATGAACACGGTCTTCTCGTCAGGGCGTAGGAATTTCCACGCGCTGTTTCTACACGAGGCTGGATCTTCCTCTTCACGCCATCGAGGATGAACTCTTTCTTCGCTTCCGGAATGGTTTACGGAAAATTCACCGCCGGAAAATTCACCGACAACAATTCACCGCCATGCAATTCACCACTAGGAAAATTCACCGACCAACAATTCACCGCCATGCAATTCACCGCTAGGAAAATTCACCGACCAACAATTCACCGATATGCAATTCACCGACGACAGTTCGATGCGAGTCAGTTAGCGAGGGAATGAGTTACTGAGTGAGTGAGTGACCCAGTGAGTGACTGAGTGACCGAGTGAGTAAGTGATTCAGTGAGTAAGTCAGTCCGTGAGTGAGTGAGCGAGCTGCTAAGTGAGTGAGCGATCTAGTGAGTGAGTGATCTATTGAGTGAGTAAGTGCCATATCCTAAAGATATGGCGGAAAGTTCAAATAATGACTTTATTAGAAGAAATTCAGATGATACGGATTCGGGTTGCTGTATTTTTTAAATATATGACATCCATATTTATTGTGGGCATCTTTTTCTCAGCCACCTCGCTGGGCATTTTGCCTGTTGTGGCCTTGTATTTGTATAAATTACAAATTGCTGTTGCCCAATACAAGATAGTATATTCAACTGAATTCCATTAACTCTGTTTTACTCAGAAACTTCTAATGAAATGTGAAAAGGGATAATAACAGAATTAAAAGATAATAAAGTACGTGGATACGCGATAAATCAACCCCCTAAAAATCATCTCCTGTTATCACTTCGATGTTATAAAAAACATCGCTGATCATCAGTAACCAATGGATTTTTTTTATGCTGAACTAGCTGTTACCCGCGATTTCACGTGATGAACTTTCAGGAATCCCGCCTTAGTGCGTATCTAGTATATGTACTCTATATTTACTATATACGTATATATATACTTCCTATGCAACGGAAATTAGTGACGATTTTTTTATTACGGGAGTCGGTGACGTTTTTTGAGTGATGGAAATCTGTTACGTTTTTGTGTTACGGAAGTCGGTTACGATTTTGGGGTCAAGTTTTCATTTAACTCTTGCATATATCGGGACCCATTTGACACATCGGGACCAAGTAATGTGCATGTACCCCGAGTTTCCCACATCCTACAGCAGGTCCCCTAAGCTGAAATAGATGGCGGGCCCCCAAACCAGCTTTTTCACGGGCCCCTCTGTGCTTAATTTATAGTGTGAAAATATCAAAAAGCGATAAGAAACGTTCCGGCCCCTGTCAGCCCTGCCCTCGTGGGGGTCATGCCGAGAGGTATGTATACGTAAAATATACATATATCACCAGTGCTCCCAACATACAGGGTCGGGGTACCCGGGGGATTGCACATATACCTTCATGGGGAAGTTGAAAGTTTTCATTTCCAGGGGTCCTTGCGATAGTGGAAGCCCAAGGTATATCCAGTCTGGGACCCCATAAAATTTGCGAATTCGGTCAAGGGTAATTGCGTGAGGGGGGGGGGCTGGATTTTATTCGTTGGTAAAATGAATATTTGCAGTGGCCCTCACAGGGGGATGCCCGATTGGCTTCCGAGTCAGGGGTCACGTTTCATTTTGGGGGCACTGGATGACTCATTCTTTTCTGTCGTTTAACATTGTAGAATTTTCAACAGCGGAAGCCCGAGATAAATCCGGTGTCTGGGTGCCCCACTAAATATCTGCGTATTGGGTCCCCGTTACTGGATGTGGGCCCTGGATTTTATTCGTTTTAAAATTGATAAAAATTAAAAATTTTCGTGGCCACTCACACGGGGTATGTCCGACAAGCCTTCAGGTCGGGGCCCCTTGGGAAAAGTTGACAGGTTTCATTTCGGGTGTCCTTGGATGAATCTCATTGATTTTTGTTGTTTAACATTGTAAAATTTGCAACACATCGGTAGCCCGAGATAAACCCAGTCAGGGCCCCCACTACAAATCAACGAATTGGAGTTTGGGGACCCCCATGGGGAAGTTTTCTGGGGTACTTGATGAATCACATTTGTTTTTTGTTGCTTTATTATTATAAAATTCGCTTCTTCTGTAAGCTGGTGCTTTCACGTGTCCCTTTCCATAGCACGCTGATGAAGTGGAACGAAATAAACAAGATATGTTATGAAGAGAAAAGGGCGGGGGGGTTGGCCGCCAAAGGTGGTAGGGGGGCAGAGCCCCCTAGTACTGTATATACAATAACATGTCCTGACCGATTCATCATCACCGAGCCAAAACCGCTGAAGCTGTAAATATCAAATTTTGTGAATAGTTTTTTTTCACGACGTAAAGACTCACTACTCACTAAGAAATGGTTTTTCCATATTCGACAACCTAAGGGCGTCATAAGAGGGGAGGGGGGGGGGGGTCAACGTTGAAATCATGCCGAGCCGAAACAGCTGAAGCTATAAATATGATATTAGATCAATATTGTAATATAGACTCATTGAGAAGGGATTTTTCCAAATTCAACCCCCTAAGGGAGATTTCAAAAGTTATATGGAGCAATCAGCACTGAGCCGAAGTCGCTTAAGCCATAATTATGAAATTTAGTTAGTATTATATTTTATAATGTACATACACACTAAGACAGGATTTCTGAAAGTTCATCACCCATGGGGGTTATGAGGTGAGAGTAATTTTGAGATTGCAAAATCCACGCGAGCGAAGCCGCGGATAACAACTGGTAATAAAATATAATGCTTAGTAAATTTTATATTTATGGCTTCAGGGATTTCGGCTCAGTGATGATTACTCCATATAACCTTTGAACCACCCCCCCCTTTTATTAGGGGGGTTGAATTTTGACATTTGACTTACAGTCTTAGACTTAAAACGAACATTCGATTATGTTGATTTAAATATTCTAACAAATAAAAACACTTCTCAGCAGGCATATGAGGTAATGTACTATATTGGTTTAGAACATATTACTACAATAGGAAACAAGCTGCCATAATAAATGGTAAAATCAGCACATTTGAAATATAATGAAAGGAGTCCCACAAGGATCGGCCCTTGGGTCATAATTATTTATAGTTTATATTAATGATTTATGTAAAATTAAGTAGAACGGTAAAATAATTTCATTCGCAGATGACACAAGCCTATATGTTGAAGACGGGGGTGGATTTTGAGCTCGCTGTTGGTAGGGGTGATTTTACAAATCTTTAAAAGTCTAGTCTAAGCATCGGTGACCACATGTCCTGCATTTTGTCTCGTATTTTCCGTGACAGTCCGGTTTTTCTGTTTTTTCTTCTCCATCCAGACTTTTTGAAAAATGTCACGGTTTTACTCGTTTATAGTCGAAGTTTTCTTGAATTTGTTGTTTAATTTTTTGTTGCAATATTACCATATAGAAGTTCCGAAAATTTCATAAAATATCGCATTTCGTTTGAGAGGAAATCTAAGGAGGACATCTACATCCAGCAGTGGATTGAAATTGGTTGCTGATGATGCCACACCTATTAAAACCAGTATTTTAAATACAGTTAAACTCGGTTATAACGACATCGAAGATTTCGCGGGATTTCGGCGTTATAACCGAGTCTGGCTGTATTTCTTTCACTTTTAGAATATTGTTCTAGAGCTCTTTTAGTTATTTTCTAACATTTACCGGTGATTATGTACGATCCTCACCTCATATTAGTTCACTACGACGCAGTTCGTTTTGTAGAGGCCATATAATTATGTCCTACTACTGATGCTGGAAAACAAATTAATGAAATAAAGTGAATATAAAGATAAGTTTAATTTTCTCAATCAGCAAAACTGTTAAAAGAAAGCCATAGCCTCATATTGTTTAAAATTATATGCGTGAGTTCAAAAATCGTATGAAATTATCTCGTTTTAAACATCCAATTCTTGGACATAAAACCTCTTGGGTGACAAATAACATTTTCGAAAACTGAAACTCACGGAACCACAGCTTCAAAAAACGATATAAAAAATGGCATTCTTTTTGGGCAATGTTAGAGGAGTATTTTAGAAGGATAATTTTCACACAGTTTTCATTACATGCATATTTAATTGGTAATTTTCAATCAAAACCTACAACATTTAATTAGTAATATCTGACATAATTTTCATTCAAAACATACAGTATTTATTTAACAATTTTCGACATGATTTTCTTCCTTACATACACTGCTCAAAACAATTAGGGGAGCAAGCAAAAAAGTGAAGAAAACCGTGCGAGACAGCCACGTATTGGCATACAATGGATAGTACACGCGTATCAATGCGCAATACAGAAAAAAGACGTAAAAAAATTTGGAATTAAGCTTTAATTCTTTGAAAATATGGAAAAAACATGAAAAGATGATTTAGGGCAACAATTTGGTTACATGTAAACGATAAAAAAAAGTACTGTTTAGACATGATGCATGAGTTTTAATAGGGCGTGTGGTCTCCTCGAACAGCTAAGACTGCTGCACACCTTTTTGCCATGGATGCGATGAGGTATCGATCAGACTTTGGGGAATACTGTTCCACTCCTCAAGAAGTGCAATCTGCAGGTCTCGGACAATAACAGGCGGCCTTGGTCGCGCAGCAATGCGTCGTCCGAGCATGTCCCAAACATGCTCGATTGGATTCAGGTCAGGAGCGCACGCTGGCCATTCCATACGCTGTATTGTTTCAGCTTCAAGCATGTTCTCCACCAGACGAGCTCTATGCGGTCGGGCATTATCATCCTGGAAAACAAAGGAATCTCCAATAGCTCCAGCGTAAGGGATGTCATGAGGTCGCAGTATCTCGTCTGCATACCTTCGGGCCGTCAAAGTGCCATTCGGAATGATATGCAGGTCCGTACGTCCGCCTATGCTGATTCCACCCCATACCATCCAACCAGCTCGTCTGTATTGTGACCTTTCACGAACGAATGCGGGGTTATTTCGAGTGCCCCTGTCCCTCCATACCAGAACACGTCAGGTGTCACACTCCAGACTGAATCGGGACTCGTCTGTAAACAGCACTTGGCTCCAATCGTGTTGCTCCCAATCTCGATGTTCAGCAGCCCATCTTCTTCGGGCCGCACGGTGGCGTGGGGTCAATGGAATGCAGACCATTGGCCTACGTGCATAGAGCCCTTCCTCACGAAGCCGATTACGTACTGTTTGGCTGGACACCCTTCGTCCTGTTGCCAAGAGCAACCGTCTCTGCAGCTGCGTAGCATTCTCTGTTCTGTTTCGACGGGCTGTTAACTGTATATACCGGTCATGAGGCGCGTGGCCGACCTTGCCCTGGTCGACGTCTAACATTTCCTGTTTCTTGGAATCGATTCCACAGCCTTGCAACAACACTTCTGGCGACTCCAACAGCGTCCACGACACTACGTTGTGTTTGCCCGGATTCCAGTCTGCCTATAACACGCCATGCCATGGATTCCGGTGAATCACGTTGTTGAGACATCCTCAAGTCACCTTGTCTCAAAAAAAAAATACTGCGCAATCGAATTTCACAGTTACGGCAGTAAAACAGACGTTTCTGCAACATCCCGATTTCTGCCGTTATCTCCTTTTTCTGGTTTTTGACGTCATGAACTTTGATTTGCATATGAAGTTTTCTTCTTCCGTTTCCTGCTAGGCTTTAAATTTTGGATGATTCATTTTATGTTACTTATCGGTATACATCTTTGCGTAATTTTGTTAAAACCATGTGCTCCCCTAATTGTTTTGTGCAGTGTATTTATAGTTAAAGGGGTCCAATCTACTAATCTAGAAAAACAGATAACACGCAAATGTAAGAAAAAACGGGAGAAAAATATTCATTTCTCACAAATATTGATATCATAATTAAAATGATACATTATGAGCTATACCTCTCAAATAGTCTTTAATGTCACATCCTTGATGATACTTATCAACTAAATTCTTTAATTCTCTTCTGCGTAGAGTCCCGGTATTTCTTTCTCCTAATGTGATGGTTTTGTCCATTTACAATTTGCTCCATCCGAACTTCATTCAAACTCTGTTCTCTTTTTATGGCACCGATGAACTTCCGTATATCTGGGTGGTGAGCAGATAATTGCTGTTGGAACGCTCGATGCCACCCTTCTATAGAATTGTTGGTATTAGGGAAATCGTTACGCGTTCCTTGAAAGCAGTTCCGAATGTCGATGTCAAAGCGCGGCTGACGACAACCACCACGACGAAGAGGACGCCCGATCCAAGTGTCTTCAAATCTACACTTCATCATAAATACGTTTTCGGAACAATCGGATTTTTTACTCATTTGTGACACTACTAGGTTAAAAACTAACTAACTAACCAATTCACTCACTCCCTCACTCACTTACTGACCATTCACTCATTCCCTCACTCACTTACTGACCATTCACTCATTCTCTCACTAACCAATTCACTCACTCCCTCACTCACTAACCAATTTACTCGCTCGCTCAATCACTGACTCGATCAATCACTTACTCACTCGGTCACTCAGTCACTACTGGATCACTCACTCACCCGCTCAATCACTTACTCACTCGGTCACTCAGTCACTCACTCACTCACTCGGTCACTCAATCACTTACTTACTCGGTCACTCAGTCACTCAATCACTTACTTACTCGGTCACTCAGTCACTCACTGGGTCACTCACTCACTCGGTCACTCAATCACTGACTCGGTCACTGGATCAATCACTCGGTCACTCAGTCACTCACTGGGTCACTCACTCACTCGGTCACTCAATCACTGACTCGGTCACTGGATCAATCACTCGGTCACTCAATCACTTACTCACTCGGTCACTCAATCACTGACTCGGTCACTCAATCACTTACTTACTCGGTCACTCAGTCACTCACTGGGTCACTCAATCACTTACTTACTCGGTCACTGTGTCACTCACTGGGTCACTCGGTCACTCAATCACTTACTTACTCGGTCACTCAGTCATTCACTCACTCGGTCACTCAATCACTGACTCGGTCACTGGATCAATCACTCGGTCACTCAGTCACTCACTGGGTCACTCACTCACTCGGTCACTCAATCACTGACTCACTCGGTCACTCAGTCACTCACTGGGTCACTCACTCACTCACTCGGTCACTCAATCACTGACTCGGTCACTGGATCAATCACTCGGTCACTCAATCACTTACTCATTCAGTCACTCAATCACTTACTCACTCGGTCACTCAGTCACTCACTGGGTCACTCACTCACTCGCATTGAACTGTTGTCGGTGAATTGCTAGTCGGTGAATTTTCCTAGCGGTGAATTGCATGGCGGTGAATTGTCGGTCGGTGAATTTTCCTAGCGGTGAATTGCATGGCGGTGAATTGTCGGTCGGTGAATTTTCCTAGCGGTGAATTGCATGGCGGTGAATTGTTGGTCGGTGAATTTTCCGGCGGTGAATTGCTGGCGGTGAATTTTCCGGACACGTTCCGGAATAGCCTGCTAAATGCTAATGCTAAGTGGTGACGGTAGCGCAATTGCATCTGACTCCGTATGAATGAGACGTAGTTGTAGATACATTATCTTTAATTATGATGCTATATAGAAGATATTATTTACATGGTATATATATTAAGAGAGAGAAAGACGACGTTGGTGCATCTCGTATGAGAGCTGCAGCTGAACTGATGTTCTCACACGCATGGCCCTTCGGACCCTCCGAAGGGGCATCCGGTCACGTAATCATCTCATGTTTCAGTACAGAATGTACTGAGATTCTTTCACGTGACCAGAGCGTGCTTGTTAAGAGAGAGCCAATGTACAAAGTAAAGTAATAATAATAATACATATAAGAATATATATTGAGGCTCTACAGTACCCCCTCCCCAGTGTCAATGTTGGACACGATAAAAATCTGTGAACCGGACTCGACGTCCAGATCGTGTGGTCACTGGTGGTTTCGATTTCGTGGTCTGACGTAGAGTCGTTAGTTTGCGTTTTTGCCACCAGCGGCGTTGTATCTTCCGAGAGGGAGAATGCTGGTTTTAAGCGGTCGATGGAAACCGAAACTGTTTTGCCATTGATGTCAAGTTTGAACACTTTTTTTTCATTTTTGTGAATGACAAGAAAGGGACCATCATATGGTCTCTGGAGGGGTCGACGGACACTATCACGACGTAGTAATACGCGAGTAGCATTCATCAGTTCTGGATACACAAATGTAGCACGTTTTCCATCATGTTTTGTTAGCGTTGGACGGAGCTGCTGCATGTGGCCCCGTAACTTATTTACGTAGTCACAAGGGTCAATGTTGACATTCGTTGAGTCGAAAAATTGGCCGGGAAGACGCAAGGGTGCACCAAACACGAGTTCGGCTGGCGTACACTGCAGGTCGGCTTTTAGAGCGGCTCGGTAGCCCAGAAGTATAGTTAGTAATACTTCGGTCCAACGTTCGGTGTTATGGCATTTAATGGCCGTTTTTAGTGGTCGATGAAATTCCTCAATCAAACCATTCGCTTGAGGATGGAAAGCGGTAGTTCTAGCTCGTTCGGTGCCTAGAAGTTGTAGGAGAGAGTGGAAAAGGTGGGACTCAAATTGTCGACCTTGATCAGTTGTTATAACTGATGGAGCACCATAACGGGATACCCAACAGTTATAAAAGGCTTCCGCTACAGTTGGAGCTGTGATGTCTTTTATTGGTTGTGCGTCTGGCCAGCGGGAAAAACGATCGATTATGGTCAAACAGTAAGAATAACCATTTGATTAATTAACAAATTATTCTCCCACTTGTATAGTAATGTTTACGGTATTTAGAAAGCCGACAAGGGTCACCCCACTATAAAAAAAAGTAAATGAAAAATACCAGAAACACTCTTTCTCCCCCCTAAATTGGGTTCGTTGCTTGGGAGCCTTGTCCAGCTATGCAGATTTTCATCCCGTGCTGATGTTTATCTGCCTTGATAATTACTTAAAAAACAGGATGTTGTTATATCAGGACTATAAACTGAAGAGCCAAAAAAACTGGTACAGGCATGCGTATGCAAATAAAGAGATATAGAACCAACCAGAGTACGGCGCTGCGGTCGGCAACGCCTATATAACACAACAAGTGTCTGGCTAAGTTGTTAGATCGGTTACTGCTGCTACAATGGCAGGTTATCGTGATTTAAGTGAGTTTGAACGTGGTGTTATAGTCAGCGCACGAGAGATGGGACATAGCATCTCCGAGGTAGCGATGAAATAGAAATTTTCACGTACGACCATTTCACGAGTGTACCGTGAATATCGGGAATTCGGCAAAAAATTAAATCTACGACATCACTGCGGCCGGAAAAAGATCATGCAAGAACGGGACCAACGACGACTGACGAGAATCATTAAACGTGCAACCCTTCCGCAAGTTGCTGCAGATTTCAATGCTGGGCCATCAACAAGTGTCAGCGTGCGAACCATTCAACGAAACATCATCGATATGGGCTTTCGGAGCCGAAGGCCCACTAGTGTACCCTTGATGACTCATAACACCAAACATGGCCCCCGCTCTGTCCCTTGAGGGATATAAGCGGATTACCTTGTGGCTGGGCCATGCTGGAAGAATTCTCCTGACATCCGGGCCCGGCGAACATCCCTCGACTCGCAAGCCACCGGGTCCGTCCCGCCGGGACCCCACTCCATCCCAAGCAGCCACACTCCGGGAACCTCCCGGAAACCTCCGATGCTCAAGAAGGTCAAGCGCAGGTGGACCGCCCGCCAGATCTCCGAACCAGGAAAAACATTTCGACGGCCCTCGGCTCCACTAGTCCACGAAAGAACACCCCCGTCCGCCACTCATCGCCCAAAGGAGCAACAGAACGGAACCAAACGTCCGTCCCCCTCCATGTAGCCCGTGCCCATCCATGCCACCACCGCACTCCGTCCCCACCAATCCATCCGCAGATAGACCCGTGGGATCTCGGTTGCCAATCACTCGCTTCAGCTCCCTTGCCACCTGAAAGAAAACATACATACATGGCACATGCAAGCACTGAACAGAAATGACAGCAAGTGCTTAACATCAAGTGGAAATTGTCAGGAAAGCACATGACAAACATCGCAGTTCTGTTAAATGAGCGGGACAGAAGCAAAAAAAAAAAAAAAAAATTACAGTGATATGGTGAAAAATATTCTCATGAAACATCACAGTCCATCCGATGAATATCTAGGATTACAAAACAGTGGGAATTCGAGAGACTAGACACAAAATAGTCTCACAAAACATCACAGTCCAAAATGCATTCCAGAACAAAACCAGCGTTGTGGTAATTTATAGTTCACCACAGTAGATCGACACTTACAAATATATATATGGATACATGTGAGTAAATGCAAATACATAGAAAAGATTACAAAGATACATGAATATGTGAAAAAATATAAAAAAGGCAACGGAAATCTGAAGAACATCATTGTCCTAATTTCACTAAGAGTTGACAATGTGAATTCATGTGAAATCTCGTTGTTCGATGAAAGAATGAAAAGTTTATGGCTCGTAATCGGAGTCTGAGCAAGAATACCCTTGATGACTGCACGACACAAAGCTTTACGCCTCGCCTGGGCCCGACAACACCGACATTGGACTGTTGAGGACTGGAAACACGTTGCCTGGTCTGACGAGTCTCGGTTCCAATTGCTTCGAGCTGATGGACGTGTACGGGTATGGAGACAACCTCATGAATCCATGGACCCTACATGTCAACAGGGGACTTCAAGCTGGTGGAGGGTCTGTGATGGTATGGGGCGTGTGCAGTTGGCGTGATATGGGACCCCTGATACGTCTAGATACGACTCTGACAGGTGACAGGTACGTAAGCATCCTGTTTGATCACCTGCACCCATTCATGTCCATTGTGCATTCCGACGGACTTGGACAATTTCAGCAGGACAATGCGACACCCCACACGTCCAGAATTGCTACAAAGTGGCTCCAGGAACACTCTTCTGACTTTAGACACTTCCGCTGGCCACCTAAATCCCCAGACATGAACATTATTGAACATATCTGGGATGCCTTGCAACGTGCTGTTCAGAAGAGATCTCCACCCCCTCTTACTCCTACGGATTTATGGACAGCCCTGCAGGATTCATGGTGTCAATTACCTCCAGCACTACTTCAGACATTAGTCGAGTCCATGTCACGTCGTGTTGCGGTACTTCTGCGGTCTCGCGGGGGCCCTACACGATATTAGGCAGGTGTACAAGTTTTTTTGGCTCTTCAGTGTATAAGCCCCATTTACATGTGCAATAAAATATCCCGGGCAGTTACCCGTAACAGGGATTTTCGCTACAACCCGTTTACATGGCGTTTAGTTTATGCCGGTATTTCCCTTCTTCTTTCCGAAAGTCGTCACTGGTTACGTGGGTTGAACGGAAGTGGTTGGTTCAAGATGTCTGATGAAGGAGCTTACAGTAGTTTTCGCGGCACAAAGGATTATGGGAGAGGAAGTCGGAGTCACCCACCATTATTCCGCAATAAAGATGGGACTCTTTTGACGGATCTTCGTCCCTCCTTTTTTCCCCATGAGGAAAAAAAGTTGCCATGCAGGTAATAATTACCAAAGTGACCCCCCCCCCCAATCTTGCACATGTGAACGGGGCTTTACTGTATAGCCCTTGAGAATATTCCTGTTTTCTTCACATTTTTGGCCCCTACTTACAATTCGAAATATCCTGTCATTATGATACGGAAGGGAAAGTAAAATTAATCGAAGAAATCACAAAGGGCAGTAATCATAATCTGCTATGCTGCCTGCTTTTACAGTCGTATTAGTGAAATATGTTTATAGCGGTCAAAATGACAGCTACCTTCGTTCTGGGTAGAACTTCATTTTACCACTAAACTAAGAAACCTAGAATATTCATACTTTAGAAATTTAAGAGCATTAATAAGATGAAAAAAGTGATGAAGTTTCAAGTACCTGAGATAAACTGTTCGGATTAAAGTGCATGTCAAAGTAGATTTGCGGTCAAAATGACCGCTTCCGTCTGTGTATGGAAAATTCACCGACAGCAATTCACCGCTAGGAAAATTCACCACTAGGAAAATTCACCGCTAGGAAAATTCACCGCCACGAAAATTCACCGACAACAGTTCGATGCGAGTCAGTTATCGTAGTAGTGAACGATTGAGTTACTGAGTCAGTAAGAGAGGAGTGAGCGACTGACCTACTGAGTATGTGAGTAGGTGACCTAGTAATTGAATGAGTGAGTGAGTGAACTAATGAGTATGTGAGTAAGTGACCTAGTAATTGAATAAGTGAGTGAGTGACCTAGTGAGTGTGAGTGAGTGACCTAGTGAGTATGTGAGTGAGTGACCCAGTGAGTATGTGAGTGAGTGAGTGACCCAGTGAGTATGTGAGTGAGTGAGTGACCTAGTGAGTATGTGAGTGAGTGAGTGAGTGACCTAGTGAGTATGTGAGTGAGTGACCTAGTGAGTATGTGAGTGAGTGAGTGACCCAGTGAGTATGTGAGTGAGTGACCTAGTGAGTATGTGAGTGACCTAGTGAGTATGTGAGAGTATGTTGAGTGAGTGAGTGACCTAGTGAGTATGTGAGAGTATGTTGAGTGAGTGAGTGACCTAGTGAGTATGTTAGTGAGTGACCTAGTGAGTATGTGAGTGAGTGACCTAGTGAGTATGTGAGTGAGTGGCCTAGTGAGAGTATGTGAGTGACCCAGTGAATATGTGAATGAGTGACCTAGTGAGTATGTGAGTGAGTGGCCTAGTGTGAGTAGGTGAGTGAGTGACCTAGTGAGAGTATGTGAGTGACCCAGTGAATATGTGAATGAGTGAGTGACCTAGTGAGTATGTGAGTGACCTAGTGAGTATGTGAGTGAGTGACCTAGTGAGTATGTGAGTGAGTGACCTAGTGAGTATATGAGTGAGTGAGTGACCTAGTGAGAGTGTCCCAAATGATTAAAAAAATCTGATTGTTCTATGTTATATTTTATATATTACAATATCGACCTAATGACATATTTATAGCTTCAGCGGTTTCGACTCGACATGATTCCAACATATGACCCCCTCCAATATTAAACCCCCCTTAGGAGTCGAATATGGAAAAACCTTTCATTGTCAGTTCACGTCGTGAAGCAAAACTATTCACAAAATTTGATATCAGCGGTTTTGGCTGATATCAAATTTTTTAAAATATCTTTTACCAAACTTTTATAGAGTAATTCAGGCTTAAGGTCGCCATCAGGTTTTCATAAAAGTTTATTCATAAAACTTTAAAAATGCAACAAACAAGGTAATTGGTTGCATATGCTGGAATGTCACCAATAGACTTGTCGATTAAATTTTTCAAGTTTCTAAATTAACTATTATGAAACTTTTATAAAACTTCCAATGCAAGCAATAAGTGCATCGATTACATTCGAGCGAATGTAATTAAATAATAAATAAATGTATGTAGTAAAAAAATATTAATAACTATTCACGGCGCTTGGTATGAATGAGCACTTCGTATCAGGTGCCGCTGTGGTGGTCGAGTGGTTATAGTGACGGACTCGCGATGCGAGGATCCGGATTCGAACCCCACAGTGGTGATCGGCTGAAGTTGGTTTTCTGTGGTTCCCAACTTCAAGCTGCAAATGCGAGCCGATCTCCCCGTTAAAAGGTCTCGCCACAGACAGCAACAGTCCTACAACGATAAATCATTCAATCATAACACTTCACTCATAGTTAGAAAAACTAGTGGCAGATGGTAGCACTACACATAACAAGCATTACAGAGAAACAACAAAACTTCACGTCAGGTTTCACTACACGTACACGCACATTCCCGCATGTACCGATTCGTTGGGGGGTTCCGCGGGGGGGGGGGGGGTGGGCGGGGTGCATGTGTGGTGTAGCATTCATTCAAACCGAGCACAACTCCGGTCTATCGCCATAGGCAATTTACTACCGATTGAGTTGTGCCGGAAGTGCGTGGTGTAGCAGTAGTAGGTAGGGTCTCCAAAAAAATGGCTCGGAGATCCATGATGCTCTTAAGTCAGCCACCCGTTGGGCAATTTGCCTGTTGTGGCGTTGTATTTGTATTTGATTGAATAATTAGATTATTTATATTTACTAAAAATAGTTATGTTGAGAAGACATGGCAAAAGTAAGCGCGAATTTTTTTTTCTAAAACGTGGCTACGTTGCAAAATCTCTGTCAAGGTCACAGACAACGATATAAAACTACACTCAGTTGCAAGATAAGGTGCAAGATAAGTTGCTATTTCTAATCTTTTGCACTCCGAAAACATCAACTGGAATGCAATACTACTAAAGCTACTGTATTTCAAGTGTTTCAAAGTTTACTATGGTCAAGGTACAACAGTTTCCCCTATAGTGTAAAAAAGTAAAATCAAAATAACATGGGGTTCCAGCCGGGGGGGGATAGCGCCTACAGTGGTGCCTATTCTCCTAAATGACTTTTGATCTCCAAAAACATTTGATAAAAACATAAATCGATTTTTTAAATTTTTTTACTTTCATTGACTAAAATAATGAGCGAGAAAATCATCGCTTATATACGAGCCTTCTGTAGTTTCACAGTAATTGGGCTTGTACTACTCATTTGAGAGAATAAAAAGTGGAGGTTTTCATTATACAATTTTTGAAAATTGATCCCAAGCTCTTCATCTGAAAGCATGTTCAGAGCAGCCCCTGTTCCGCTCGTTCTGTTGTGAAGGGCCACCAAGAGATTAAGGCCCTGCACATAGTGTGGCGACCAACAGGTACGGGAGTGCATAAGAGAGACTAGCGAAGAAAAAACAATTGTACCGTTTTGTTCTACACCGCACATATTTGAGAAGCGAGACAAAGAAGAGGCTACTGAACGAAATGTGGAAGTTCAACAAACATTCTGCGGGGGAATCATCATCACACCCTTGCATTTCAGAACCCATCCAATCATTTTCTTTGTCCTCCCTCTCCTCCTCCTTTACTATGTGCGGACATCTCTTTCTCCACCCCTATACATTTTTTTCTTACTGGTTGCAATTCTTGAATCTCTTAGCCCTTCGCTCCACTATGAGCGCAGCCTAATAGTGCATGCACTCATAATGGAGCGAAGAGGTACGAGCTACAAAAATTGCAACCAGTAAGAAAAAAATGCGTGGCACGGAGGCGTAACCGGTTAATTTGTCGCACTCAACTCGTCGCGGTACAAGTTTGTCGCAGTGTCAATTCATTGCGGTACAAATTTGTCGCAGCTCCAATTCGTAGCTGTACAAGTTTGCCGACTTGTCAATTCGTCGTGACGTCAATTTATATATTACAGCGCAGAATCAATTCGTCGAACCGTCGATTCTTCACCGTACATGTTCCACGCGAGCTTGTATGTAGGTTTTTGTCTTACACGTAAAATAAAAAACATGAACAAAAGTGTACACGCAGTTAACGGAAAGGTCATCGAAATTAAAATCACAATATCAATTACATTTAAAAATTTAACTGCATATAAAAATTTAATTATATTTGAAAATTCAGTTTCTATAAAAATTTGAAATGTTAAATAATTGATTTTTGCTGCGATAAAATTTCAATATCATGTGGAAAAATTTCGGTTTGTATGATATTCCCCAAATTACAGTGAGCCTATCTTTAACGGTAAATTTCTGTCTGCCCCATGGGCTCGAGAGTTCCCCCCCCCTCCGAGAGTCACCAACATTTACCATTACAGTATCTCCATAAGGACTTGAAATATTTAATTAATTAATAATTCAATTAAATTAATATTTATTTTTCACCGTATAAGCCGCACTTCCCGCTTTTGTTGGGATTTATATTTTTCACAGCGAAGGTAGTTGGGAGCAGATCAAGGGTAGAAATGTACAGTGCTTATGAATGACGATTCGATGAAATTTCATATTGCCCACAGGATGAGCAGCGACAAAAAGACCATGTAATCACCAATAAGAAAGACGACTATGGGTCAGTCGCATAGATATAATATAACCACTGATCTTATGTTTATGGTCAGTCGCATATCTTTGGCTGGCTTGTTTGAATATTTTCACATAGTTTTCATTAGCGTCTAAGTTTTTGGTACAAGGTTGGTGTGCTTGGTCTACATTTTTCTGTTGGCAAAAACGTGCAATATTGCAAAACTGAACGTGGAAATGATATGTTGGTTTGTGTGTGTGTTTAAAAGTTTTCCTCCCATAATTCATGTTCCGAAATTAGAAAAACTTTTAATGCAATTGAATGAATTAGCCTATAACTAATTTTCTTTATTTGAGTTTTTGTTGTATGTTGTATAAAATAAAGATACAGATTATACGGATGACAAAAAATAATGTAGTACTTTTTAAATTAAATTGTTTGAATTCAATTTAAATTGCGATAAATTGAAATCTTGTCCTACGTATCGTTAAGAAAAGAAATTTATGGTAGTTTAAAATAGCATCACTCATTATTCTATTAATCATCATCAAGCTTTTTATTGTGATATTCAAGTGTTTAAATAAAATGTGTGTTACTCAAAGGCACTGAAAATAAATGTTTAAATATTGTGGAGTGTTTATATGTACGATATGAATTTTTTTAAAATTAAAATTATCCTGATAAATGTAGACTATAATCAGAGGCGGATTTATAGCTTTGCCACCTGTGGGCTATTCAAACCTTGCCTCCCTTCTCCCTTTCTAGTTCATGTTCTTAATCACCAATTACTCAATTTTGGTTACGCCTTTTCACTTGAACTTGTCATCTAGGGATAAAGCCCGCATACCCCCTCCCCACTCAGGAAATATACCTCTTTGAATGTAATCCTTTATTGTCTGTTAATGTTAATTCACTTGTGTTGTAAGAAGAAATTTTTACTGATCGTTGACTGGAGCCGTATGAGTGTCATGTACATGAAGTTACATACAATGGGCTAATGAAAAGTCTGATTTCGATTGGCATTTGCAGTGGTGTCAGAGACAGGGATGCTGTGGGTGCTCACGGTACTTTATGGAATGGGTATGAGCATCCAGAGAAATGTGTGATTCAGAAATAAAAATTTCCTACTTCAAGACAAGAACCCACAAGTTCCAAACACTTCCGGCATCCTTGGCCAGTCAAAGGTGCCGACATGAAGGAAACATTGAGGAAGGAGGGGGGGGCTGAAAATCGCCATTCATTCCATATACACTATGTCCATAAATTGAGGATAATGCCAGCTCCGGAAAATAAAGGTTCAGAAACAAAACAAACGTTACTCATTCATGAAGCCCATTTATTAAACAAAAGATAAAGAACAAAAACGATGGTGTATGTATGATACCATTCATAAAAACTATGATTTTTTCCCCCTGGAGCAATTGTAAAAAATATCTCCTTTACAAAAACTTACTATTACATGGTTGGTATGATGGTTAATACATTGTATGTCTCCCATGCGATGAAATACAGTCCGTACAACGCCTAGGCATGCTGAGTATCAAATTATCGATCTGATCTTGGGGAAGATCACTCCACTCAGCCAGGGCCATCTTAAGAATATCATGGGCCCCCGGGCCAAGTGGTTTTTCGGAGGCCCTATCTGGTAAATCCTAGAAAATTTCAACTGGACTGCATTTTTGTGAGGCCCCTCTTCTCTTGAGGCCCCCGGGCCGTGCCCGGGTGGGCCCATGCGTTAAGACGGCACTCCACTCAGCAAGCAATGCTCTCCGAAGTTCCGGTACACATGTAGGAGGTGATTGACGGGCTGCAACTCGTCGGCCAAGCATGTCCCACACATGCTCTATCGGATTCAAGTCAGGTGAGAATGCTGGCCATTCCATACGGGTTATATCCTCAGATTCAAGGCATTCGTTTACGATGTTTGCTCGGTGAGGACGGGCGTTGTCATCCATAAACACAAATTCTGCGCCCATGGCACCCCTAAACAAACGTACATGTTGTTCCAGAATGATGTCCCGATAAATTTGGGCTTTCATGGTTCCGGTTTGAACATGCAGATCTGTTCTGGAACCCAATATAATTCCACCCCAAACGAGCAATGCTGCACCACCGTAACGGTGTCGTTCAATGATGTTGTCTTGGTGGTAACGGGTACCTGGCGTTCTCCATATGAAAGTCCGACGTGAATCAGACTGCAAGCTAAACCTGGACTCGTCGGAAAACATCACGCAAGCCCACTGTGACGATGTCCACATTGCATGTTCTCTACTCCACGCTAATCGCTGCCGACAGTGAGTTGCCGTGAGTGGAACACATCTGACAGGCGTGCGAGCATATAGACCAATATCTCCCAAACGTCTGTACACGGTTTGCCTTGAAACTGTGGTACCCGTGGCTGCAGATAGCTGACGAGACAGGTCGGATGCTGTGCTCCGTCTGCTTCTTTTGGTAGTTACTGCCAATTACCGGTCTTCATTCGGCGTTGTAACTCGGAGGCGACCTGTGCTGTAACGTCTACTGATATATCCGTTATCTTGGAATCGTTGCCAAAGCCTAGAGATGACACTTTGGGAAATTCCAAGTTCCTCAGATACTTCCATTTGAGTACGCCCACATTCCAGGTGGCCGATAATTCTACCACGTAAAAAATGATCCATATGCGTCCCCTGTGTCATAACTATTCGCTTATGGCACTGAGCGCCTTACAGAACTCTTGTGAACAATTTTACTTCTTTGCCACCATTCCTTATATACCCCCCTCTTACACTCTCGTCATTGTGACGTACTATCGGCATCATCTGGTGGCTTCCTGAAATTAGCATATCATTCTTATAGATGTGTGTGATAATTCTACAGGTGAAATTTTTACTTTAGATTTCGATTTTAGTGCGATTCTGAATTATCCTTAATTTATGGACATGAGTGTGTATAAGTGACTCAAACCCGTACTTAGGAGGTGAAATGGCGCATTACATTGTATATTCATGAGTTATTGGAGGGGGGCTCAAATGGCAGCAGCCCCCAGTTTCTGGCGCTTATGATCAGAGTGTTTGAATATTATTTCGGCGTGATAATACAAAATGATTTGAAATGTACATTGCATTGCAAAAAAAAAAAAAAAAAATTTGAAAAAGAGACTTTTCGCAGCTGTTACACATAAAACTTAGATACATTGTCGAGAAAAATTTCCTTAAAGATATATTCTCTTCATAGATACATTTAATAGTGAATTACGGAAATCGTGCTGGGGAGGGGGCCACATTGATCGCAATTTATTGTTTTGATGTGCACCCCCAACGCCCCTCGCTGCAAGAAATGGAAATCCCTACACAAAGCGGGAAGCGCGGCCTATACGATGGAAACTAAATTTTCAAAATTTACTTGATCCCAATTTATTATCTTGGTGTGCTCCCCACCGCACCTCACTGCGAGAAATGAAAATCCCGGCAGAAATGCGGCTTATATTGTGAAAATTTAAATTTTAGAAATTTATTGGATCCCAATTTATTATCTTGGTGTACGTTCCAATGTCTCTCGATGACTTCAATGAATACTTTCCTTCATTTGTTAAAAATTAAAACAGAGATGGGAAGAAGGAACATTTCCAAATAAATGAGAAAAAAAATTAGTTCCATTTTTTACGAGTAAAGCAACTATCTTATTTATAAGATCACAACAAACATGAATTTTAAAGCAATTTAAATTTGTCGCGACGAAATGACTTTGCTACAACTTTGTACAGCGACGAAATGAGCCTGCGAAAAATTTGTACCGCTACGAAATGAGCGTGCGACAAATTTGTACCGCGACGAGTTTGTAGCACGACGAATTGACGCTGCGACAAATTGAACGCGACAAGTTGAGCGCGACGAATTTGCCTAGACCAGGGTGGAGGAAGAGATGTCCGCATATAGTAAAAGAGGAGGATAGGGAAAATGGCCGAAGGGGTTCTGAAATGTAAGGGTGTGGTGATGATCCCTCCGTAGAAGAGGTAAAGAAAAAAAAAGGGAGACCATTCAGCAGATAGCGAAAATCATCAGATCGAGGTGAAAACAAACATGTTTGTTCAACTCTCGTAACTTGTTGTGTGGTCTCTTTCCCTCCTTCGCCTCGCTTCTCGAGTATGTGCGGTGTAGAACAAAACAATTATTTTCGTCGCTAGTCTATAATGCACTCCCATACCCTTTGGCTGCCTCACTATGTACACATCCCAAGGCTCCTTCTGAAGAAATTAGGTGCTGGAAAACCTATTGTGGAAAGACCACTGAACCTGTGAAGTAATGGCTAGGATTCAAGCTCCAAGAGGTATCACCTTTTCTTTGGCGTTTTTGCTTTTGGGAGGGATGATTGCACCCCTTCTGGATCCGCGCATGAGCTGAGACAGACATCTTTAGCTGCGAATAAAGCCTAGGAAGATATCTCCAGCTACAAATGAAGCAAATGCGGACATCAGCAGTGAATGAAACAGAGGCAGAAATCTTCAGCCTAGGATGAAGTTGAGGCATATATCTCCAGCTGTGAATGAAATCGAGTAGATGTCTTCAGCTTCAAATGGAGCAGAGGCAGACAACGTTTGGTCCGTTGAATCGTCCCGTATTTTACGGTGCAGATAAATTTTTCCCTCATTTTTTGGCTCTTGGGAGAAGCGCCCATGCACCCTATGCCCTTCCCCTCCCCCGATACGCGTATGATGCAGAGCCGTCTGCATCAAAGGGTTTTTTCTGAGAATCTCCTCCACCTGTTTAGAAATGCTTGCCTAACTGTGTTTACTCTAGAAAATTTTAACAGGATCTCATCTTCATAAAGCCCCTTTTGCACTTGAGGCCCCCCCGGAACAGGCCTAGATGTGCCCATGAATCATATGGGAAGTTTAAAAGTAGCGGAAGATATGTACGTACATACTTGTAGAATAGAACGCACATTCATACATTCGATCCATTTACAACGCACATTCATACATTTGATCCATTTACAACGCACATTCATACATTAGATCCATTTACAACGCACATTCATACATTAGATCCATTTACATAAGCAGTAGGCAAAATGATTTATATTAATATACAAAGAATATACAAATTATATACACACACATATATATATATATACACACATATGCTCCGATTCTACCTTGGATCAGCGACTTACATTACACAAATCAAATCCCTCAGCGTTCAAATAAATTTCTAAATCTTACTACATCTGACAGGAAGAAAAAACATTTTTCATAATTAGTTTCGTATTGCTTAAGAAATTCTCATTGTTAGTGATAGGGCAGTCAAGTCAAAATATTTTAATCTGTAATAGTTGTAAGATCGACAATGAAGGAAGATATGTTCCCAAGTTTCTAGAGCATTTTCATTGCAAAATGTACAAGGCATTGATGGAAAAATAGCCAGTGTATTACACCGATGTAGATCCCGTCCAATCCCAGCCGTAACTGAGCATAAATTCTCTTATATTTTAAGTTTTTATTGGATAATAAATATTTATCAACACCGAAATCTTGTTTAAGGGATTTATACTGGGGAAAACTAGTTTGGTTCAAAATATATGAATAATCATGTTGCATACTTTGGTCGCAAGATATCTGAATTATTTGTGGGATATATTTTTGTCAAGTATAGAGGGGTTCTGGGTCTCCTTTATAAAATTCATTCCACATTCATAAAAAATGTTCCAGATTGATATTGTCCAATTACGTTTGTTATCATTGGATATTTTCGCCCGTTTAAGCAAATGTACTAGACATATTTTCGGTAGTCTGCCTGATGTCATTTTCAAAATTCGTATTAGGAAATGAAGTAAAAGGTTTTTTAAAAAGGACTATCATTCTTGGTAAACCAAGCTCTGATCGTAGAATGGACGGACTTAGAATCCCCTTTCCCTCGGGAGGTGTAAGAGTTTTCTTGTAAAAATATTTAAAATTACGTCAAAGTCGTTTTATATATTCAGTGGTCCAAATCGGAGTGCCATATGAAAGAGCAGAAGTCACAAGAGATGAAAATAACTTAAGAGCTACATTAATTGATGTACATTTAGTTTGAGTGAGAACTGGCCAAATCGCAGAAATAGCATTTTTAGCCTTTGAAATAAATATTTGTTTGGCCAATGAGAATTTTCCGAATTAAGAAAACGGTATTCCCAAATAAGTATAGGATGACACCACTTGGATGGGTGTTCCCGGAAGTTCCATTTTTCGGTTTTTAAGCTTTCCACCCCTTCGAAACACCATAACCTTCGTTTATTAATATTTACCTCTAACCTATATTTTGAACAAAATTGTTCAAGGATTTTAATTTTCTTTTGTAGGTCTAACACACTTTCGGATGCGATAACAGTATCATCTGCATAAAAGACACAGTGGACTGCTGTTTCTTGTCTGATGCATAGGGGTTAGGTATCGGATTTATTCAAGGACTCAATTAAGTCATTCAAATATAAACTGAATAAGTTAGGAGAAAGAATTTCACCCTGTAGAATTCCACGGGTTACTGGTATTTCATTAGTTAGGCCAAAATTTGATCTTACTTGCACTGTAGCTTTAGTATACATATTCTTAATAATCTTGATGAAGTGTTCACTGATGCCTAATCTTCTGAGAACAGTCCAAGGAATTGTGCGATCGATTGAGTCAAAGGCCGTCCTGAAGTCAATGAATAGTGTATATAAGCGGCTGGGTTTAGATAGTTTCTCTGAATTAAATTATTGAGAGTAAAAATATGATCGTCGCAACTGTATCCCGTTCGAAATCCTGCCTGTTCCTCAGGAATTGCAGTTCTGTCAATCAGCCAAGTATTTAATCTGGTATTTAAAATAGATGTGAAAAGTTTAAGGACTATAGAAGTCAAAGAGATTCTCTTTCTCTCAACGAAAATTCTCTTGCTTTGCAGGATCACCCTTCTTGTATATAGGGTATACAAAAATCACTTCCATCCATTTTTCGGGAACATCACCACAATGAAAAATATCATTGAAGATTTTCAGCAAGATCTCCCTTGGTTTCCGTGTCAGGTGCCGCAAAAATTCATTCAATACTAGGTCATTCCCATGAGCTTTCCCATTTTTTGTTTTATCTATTGCATTACATAATTCAATATAGAAATCAATTCAGGATTTAAATGAGATGAAATGTCAAGGTTTATATCCTGTTCATCATTGGAATTTTGCGAGAAAACGTTCGTAGTGCAATTGCCAGTTTTCTAATGAGACACTATTTAGAGTGAAACTACTTTTTTTGTTTCTAAATCTATTGACAACCTCCCAATAAACAACAGTGTTTTTTGTGTGGCAAAGAGTGGAGCTGACACTGTTCAAAGATTCCTGTTTTTTTTCTTCAAACATATTTTTTTATACCTATTTCGGTGCCTTCTGAAATTTTCCAAGTTGATTTCAATGAAATTTGTTCTAAGTATTTTCAAGTATACAAAGAATCCAGATCTAAGTGTCAAACACTCCCTGTCAAACCAATAATGAGAGGAGGATCTAGAGTTAGAGTTACGATTACCGTTCCCCAAACGTATAATCATCCCAGCTTTTTCTGCTGCGGTAATTAAGAGGTCTCCAAAACGGTTTGCATCAATATCAGAGAATCCTGTGATTCAAACAAAAAATTCAACTCGGACTGGAAAATTTCTCTCTTTACCTGATTCTTTCCACACACATTTTTTAAAGGGGGTATTTGGTTTAATCGATTTACTATATATATTTGCTGTATGAAATATGAATTTCGTTATTATCAGCATACGTACATACTTGTACTGCTTCAGAAAAAAAAAAGTGTCCACGAAATGTTGATTCTACTCTTTTTAGATATGATCGAAGTGTTCAAAATTTTCAATGGGATGGATAGGATGGACCATGAACTTTTAGTACACCGCCAATGGACTGCTTTTACAAGGGGACACCAGTATCGATTGGTGAGGGACAATGCAAGGCTATGGTGTCGCGGGGAATTTTTCTCTAATAGGGTTATTAATAAATGGAATAGCTTACCCCCGGAGGTAGTAAGTTGTAACACAATTGACACGTTTAAAAAGAAATACGATAAACATGTTGGGGTAAATCGAGAAGCTATCCATTCTTAGAATAAGACAACCATAAGTATTCTTTATGGGCGTTGTATAATATTTTATCATGCGTATATATTGTTTATAATTTGTGTTAATTGCATTTTTAATTGGGTTGCTATATTTTTGAAATACTGTATATGACATCCATATTTTTATGGGCATCTTTTTCTCAGCCACCTCGTTGGGCATTTTCTACAAGATCAGTGTTTTTCAATTAGCACTTATCCGAGAGCTTACGAAAAACCAAGAACTCCCTACCCCAGGGGTTCTCAAACTGTACACCGCCAACCTTTGTGGAGGGCACCACGGAGCGGGGACCCGAAAAAAGTTTTTCGAAGAGATTCTTTGTTAAACTGCCCTGGGGAGCCGCGGATAAGTATTGATTAGGGTAAGGGACGCCGCTGATGGAAAAAGTTTGAGAACCTCTGCCCTATTCTGTACCATTCATCGCCTGATATATTTTCATTCTTCTCCGATTTGTTATCAACACGCCCCATGAATTTATTTCATTAAAAATAAATATACGTATACTGTGCACAATGTGCCTGCCTAAGTTTTTCAGCTTCAAGCAGAGAGAGAACTCTCCTTCAAACAGTTTCTCCAAAGGAAGCCAGCAAGGTAGCCCAGCAAACATAAAAATTATTTCAATCGATTCATGCACCTGCTGCTTTCACTTCAATTCGGAAGATGGACAGTGTGGCATTTCAAACATGTAATATGCCTCAGACATACTTAAATACATTATGGACACATACGACAATTTCCGACTAACATCAATTCGTTTAAAATTCCTAAGCAATGGATCCCAAACATTTTAGGATTCATGGCACCCTTTGCTTGTGTGTCTGCAATCTAGTAGCATGTGATAGCCACTGTGCGATCGTGTAGGCATCATGATGTACTCATGACGCGATGATCCAGGTTTGAACCCTACCAGCGTCGCAGTGATGGTTGACTGCAGTGAGTTTTCATTCGGTTTTCCAACTTCAGGGTACGAATGCTAAAAATGGTCTTTCGTTTGAAAATTTTTCCCGCAGAGAGCAGGCAGGCTTTCAACGCGGAATTCACATAACACGAAACTTCTGGCATCTGCCAGTTTTACTTCTAATATGGAAAACAGGTGGCAAAACTTTTCTCTAACACAAAACATGCATAACTATGACATCATAGATACGTTAAGGTCACGCATAATGTAAGAAAGAGCTTTCCGGCTTGCACCAATTTGTTAGAAATTCTATAGAGAAATGTTTTGGAAGCACATGTGGGACTGAGTAGTAGTAGTGCATTTGTGATATGATGAAAGTGATTGGATGGAAGCATGAAGATTTTTATGTACTTTCATATCTTGGATTAATTTTGGAGAGAGAGAATATATTTTTTCTTTTTATTTTATTCTCCTATACCATTTTTAATATTTTTATCTAAATTTTTTCCATCACCTTTTTGGGAGATTTCCCAGCTGTGTTTTCGGTGTCTGTATTTGTATAAGTATACAAAACATAAAATACAATTTGCATTTTTTAATTTATTAAAAAATTAAAATAGATTAATCAATTGAAAAATAATTTAAGCTAAAAAATAACATCAACTGAAAACAAAAATAAATTTAATTTGTTTTTTTAAATTGAAAAATTTAAAGCTCTTTATACTAATGCATAATTTTAAGTTTGCGCCTAAAGGAGGAACAAAAAATGGCACCTTTCCGAATTTTGCTTCCCTACAGACCCAAACCTGGTTACGCCACTGGTTCCAGGGTGAAAACCTTGTCAGTTTCTACTCTGCCCTGTGGGAGTCATGACGTCAACCGATGGCCACTTGAGACAGTCATTGGTCAGCTATCCACATACAATGCAGTGCAATGAGGGAGAAAGATATATTATGTGAAGCAGGAGAACAAACTTGTGGTTTTCTGTTTTTCTCACGCATCGGTTGCGTTTGTCTGAAACAAAAGCATTCATGCCTAAGGGTGTGAACATAGTGCGTCCGTATTTCCATAACACCAAACATGGCCCCCGCTCTGTCCCTTGCGGGATATAAGCGGATTACCTTGCGGCTGGGCCATGCTGGAAGAACTGTCCTGACATCCGGGCCCGGCGAACATCCCCCGACTCGCAAGCCGCCGGGACCCCACTCCATCCCAAGCAGCCACACTCCGAGTACAGGTGGACCGCCCGCCAGATCTCCGACCCAGCAAAAACATTCCGAGGCACTCGGCTCCCCTAGTCCACGAGAGAACACCCCCGTCCGCCACTCATCGCTCAAAGGAGCAACAGAACGGAACCAAACGTCCGTCCCCCTCCGGCAGCCCGCGCCCGTCCATGCCAACACCGCACTCCGTCCCCACCAATCCATCCGCAGATGGACCCGTGGGATCTCGGTTGCCAATCACTCGCTTCAGCTCCCTTGCCACCTGAAAGAAAACATGCATACATGGCACATGGAAGCACTGAACAGAAATGACAGCAAGTGCTTAACATCAAGTGGAAATTGTCAGGAAAGAACATGACAAACATCGCAGTTCTGTTAAATGAGCGGGACAGAAGAGAAAAAAAAATAATATATATATATATATATATACAGTGATATGGTGAAAAATATTTCCATGAAACATCACAGTCCATCCGATGAATATCCAGGATTACAGAGCAGTGGGAATTCGAGAGACTAGACACGAAATAGTCTCACAAAACATCACAGTCCAAAATGCATTCCAGAACAAAACCAGCGTTGTGGTAATTCATGGTTCACTACAGTAGATCGTAGAGCTTACAAATATATATATGGATACATGTGAGTAAATGCAAATACATAGAAACGTCCGTATTTCCGATTATGTAAACCCGCGTCGTCTCCGATTGGTTAAAACCCCGAATTTCAACTTTTTTTTAGCCAGAAATTCGGGTTTTTAGCCAATCGGAGACGATGCGGGTTTCCAGAATCGAAAATACGGACGCACTATGTTCACACCATAACGCCATTCGGCCAAAGCAAAACGAATGCATGGCAAAAGTTTTCAATATCTCGGGCATTTACACCTATTAGTGTTTAAATGCTTTTGGAAGAGGGGGGGGGGGCTTTCTGATAATCATTGATAGTAAAAGAGTTGAAGGTTTAAAAAAAAAGGAATTTTTTTTGAAGTTCTGAATGTTTTCATCTCGAAGTTTTATATAATATTTCCTCTGAAATCCCCGGATAAACTTAAAACAATGTCGGAATAGGCATTTAAGGCAGGAAAATCCCTAAAAAGGCACTTTTACAACAAAAAAAAAAATCCCTAAAATAGGCAAGAAAGGAATTTATGGCATTTTGTCTGAATTTCAGAGGTCTAGTACGAACACAGTGCAGGTTGGTTTCCGATTCTGAAAGTCGGTGGCATTACGGATTGGTTAAAAAAACCGACACCATGGTTCAATCATTCTCACGCTAAAAATCAAGTTTTAAAAAAACACATAAGTGGCTACCAAAAATTCCACGGAGAATACTACTTTTTATGTATGAAATAATTTAATTTGATTACTAATAAAATCGCTGATACATTATGCGTTGAAAATCAACCTGTGAAGAAAGTTTTTGAAACTATTATTATAGAGGAATTGGGGGGGGATTATGAAATACCATTTTTTACTTTCTTTTTATTATTCCAATTTAAAAGATGATAGAAACCTGAAACTTGTATTTTTATAAAATTTGGCTTGTTGTCGTTGTATTGACAAATGTATGGTATTTAATAATAAATATCATATGTTCGAGGTAAAAAGATATTTATAAAAAATGATATTGGAGGGGAAAGGGATAATATATTGTGGGGGGGGGGGTTAAAATGAGGAAAAACAACTAAAATTCATCAAAAACAAGATTTAACAGCTAGAGCCACACTCCTGTCAAACCTGGCCTAATACTCCTTCCCAAATACTTGCTTTCAATGTTTGCTTTCCCTTGCTGCTATGAAGTACCAGCGTCATAGGCTGGCTACACACTTTAAGACCAGTCGAGGCCAAGGCTCTGTCCCTTAGGGGTTATAAGCCTTTTACCCCGAGGGGTAACCCCCTCGGACCATTGTGGCAACATACTGGTCCAACCTGGCCCAATCTTCCTTGGCGAATATTTGCTTCCAGAACAGTTCAATACGCCCATCACATGTTGTGATTATTGGCGTTCTTCTACCAATGTATGGCTAGACGGATTGGAAGATCGGAAAGGAAGGCGGCTCCTTTGACTTGGGGGGGGGGGGGGGGTTAAGGTCCTAGACCAGTGATTTCCTAACGTGGGCGTTAACACCCCATGGGGGGTGATGGAATGTTCCAGGGGGGGGGGCGGTAGAAGCTACAAGTATAACATAGGATTCTATGGGTTAGATTGCGTTGGGGGGCGATGGGACAAAAAAGGTTGGGAAACTATGTCCTAGACCAGTGGTTTTCAACCGGGGGCCCCCTAGGATATTCCAGGGGGCCACGGATGAAAATCTCGCAAAAGGGGAGCCACGGCTACTGATGCTGGGGCCACGAAGAAGTTTGTGAAATTAAATTTTTTTAGTCACTCTGACTAAAAAAATTTAATTTCAAACAAAATGTGCATAGAATATCTTTTTCGCAATTTTTCCTCTATTCAAGTAACATTAACATGAGGAAGGAAATAGAAAAAGTGGTTCATGTAATCTCGGTGGTTTTACGACTTGGGGGTGACAGTAGGCCCTGACACAAACTATAGAAGAGGTTTAAGCAAAATGGAGTAACTGTAAAGACAGCAAATTGTGTGTTCGAAGACTTTTCAAAGAGGGCTGCCATAAAGAAAGCAGACAAAGATTTGTTGACCATTCATTAACATTCTTTTGAGTACTGGTAGTAAATGTAATCCAAGAAGTAGATGGGTGAAAAATGAAAGCTTGTAAAAAAAGAAACCCCATCGTTTTCGTGCAATTACAGACGGATAGCCATCTAGTTTAGCACAAAGCCATCTTCAGTCGGCACTGAGTGGTCTGATGGGGAATACATATATATTCATAAAAATCGAATAAATAATGATTGTGTGTGCTCTGGGGTATTTTTTTATGAATTTTGAGGGGGGTGCCAATCCATTTCCTCTGCTGAATAAAATCGAATTCAGTTGTAACGAACTCCAAGAGACCAAATCATACATGAGGAAAAATACCCGCGAAATCTCATTTTTTAAAACTACATTGCTGTATAACTTAAGAAACTGTAATTGCATAAAATTACTGTTGTTTCAGCCGCAAGTGTTCAAATGCCATTTCATTCAATTTAACAGGAAAAACGTAATTTTAAACATATTTAAGACAGTCTTAACGTCATTTGTTTTGCTGATTGGTTTCTATAAGCAATCCAAGCAGATAATATATTGGGACTTCCTCTAAGATTGACACCACATCTTTAATGTTTTTTTAATCGATGCTGTAATGATTCCTATTAACTGCCCTACTAAAGCCTGCTGCTGACCTATACTACTGGCCGGCAACATCCCAAATAATTTCAATACAATTTTCCTATTCTGCAAGAACAATGTTGTGGACATAAGAAAAAAAATTCTAAAAGGGCGTATGGCCACATTTAAAGCAATTTAAATCCGTTTATTTGAGACTCACTGCGTCTGCTGATTTCTCAGAAAAGTGCAATAAATTCTCACGTAAGTCTTCACTTTGACATGTCCATAACCGGCTCAATGCGTCTCTTTGTATCTGTCAACCTAAAATTTATTATTTTTTAGTGTTGATAATACACATGCAAAACCAATTCAGCGACGCGTTTTCACAATCTGCAAAAACTGCGTGGATTTGACAATTGGAAATGATGTCTAAATGACAAAGATTTGGAGTTCTAATCAAATGATCTCGCACGTTGCTTCGTTCGCCTGGCATTATGACATTATGAACAAAAAAGCCACTTGAAGGTAGCTTGTCACATCCAACGAAATATCAGATTTTCACCGCATCGAAATTGAAGTCAACAAACTGATAATTTTCTTATTTGAAAACCTGATCATTTATATTTTCCGATGGGTTTGAAATCCTGATAACGAATCATTATTATGTTCACATGAACAGTTTTGTCACTGCGTACATAATTTCTCTGGAATGAATGGTTCAAGCAAAAATTAAAAAATTTTCACACGTATTTCAGTTCATTTTTTTAAATTCATAGTATGGCTACAACATGAACCTATATCCTTGATACATGTATTATTGTTGAAAACGATGTGAAAGGTTGAACTTTTCAATTGTGATTCATTTGTGAACCTATTCCCTCATTACTACTTTTATCCGCATGAAGAGAATACAATTAATAAAACTGCTTGCTACTACTTTTTGCGATTTTTATCATTATAAGAATGCGTATTTTGGAAGCTACAACTGACATTTCGCAATGAAATCATAATCATTTACACAAAAAAAAAAAAAAACCTAATTGGAAATAATACAAATTTCATCCAGTACAGTAACTTGATGACATTGTGCCGTCTTCAAGCGCAGAGTTTACATTGATTGAAAATAATTTATTCTATTTTTATATTGTATTCTATTATGTTTATTTTGCTTTTTCGTTATTTTCATAAACTAAAAATTAATCAAATTAAATTCAATCATATTTATACTTCAGACAATATTTGAATAACTATCTTCTAATGGGAAAACGGGGGGGGGGGGTAAAAATTATTCATGTTCGCAGGAGGGGGGCGGCACAGGAATGAGAAATGGTTGAAAGGGGGCCATGGACAAAAAAAGGTTGAGAATCACTGCCCTAGACGTTCTCTTCGATCAGTCTTCCAATACAGTACCTTCCAGCCCCCAACATTTAACGATCATTGTCTATGGTGGAGCAGCCACACTACTCGCCTATGACCAACCTTGGAAAGTATTGGGCTAGGCTGGACACGAGTTTGGCCTTAGCTTAAGACAACGAAAAATAAAAATTTCATTGTTTGTTTTAATAGCTAATGATCGGGGTTGTGTCATAGTCTATTTACAAGTCAGATGCAATCTGCATTCTCTGCTTTAGAGTAGTGAAGATGGGCCCACATAAAGAACGAGACAATCATTATTCCCGACTACTCTTCTTTTATTTCCCAAAACTTTCCGTCTGGAAGAGCTATTCTAGCCTTAGGCCGGTATTACACTATAAAACTTTTGTTAAGATTATTTTATAAAACTTGAAAAATGATTGGTTGCGTTCGAGCAAATGTCACCAATAAACTTATTGGTTGCATTTTTCAAGTTTTATAAAATAACTTTCTTAAAATTTTTACAGTGTAATTCCGGCCTTTTAGGCTGGGATAAGGCCGGTATTACACTGTAAAAGTTTGATAAAATCCCTTTTATAAAACTCAAAAAATCCAACCAATAAAGCCCATAGGTTACATTCGAGCAAATGCAACCGATGCCCTTATTGGTTGCATTTTTCAAGTTTTATCAATGAACTTTTATGAAACTTTTATAGTGTAATCCCAGCCTTACACTATGAAAGTCCTTTTATAAAACTTGAAAAATACAACCAATAAGCGCATCGGTTACGGAATGTAATGGATGCGTTTATTGGTTATTTGTTTCAAATCTTGTAAAAGTGCTTGTATAAAACTTGAGAAAAAACAGCAAATAAGCTGATCGGTTACATTTGAGCCAATGCAACCGATCAGTTTAGTGGTTGTATTTTTCAAGTTTTATAAAAGCACTTTTACAATGTAATCCCGGCCTAAATGGAAAGTATCGTCAGCTGGAAAATGAGCGCAGCACAGTAAAATACAACTTTTGTGATGTGTATATTGGGCTTAGTTTCAAATTATTAGGTAATTTTCCAATATGTAATAATCACTTTTGAAAACTGCACAAATTTCTGGAAGTAGAAAAACAAATCTTCTTCTGTAACAGACCTGATGCTGGTGACAACTGACGACACTGATTGTATACACTAGGCGGCTATACCTGAAGGCTGAAAAAAAACCGATATTCCATAATCCCACACTTGCTATATTCTAATTTCCACCTAAAATGTCGTTTCGTTTAGACATTTTTTGTATAAAAATTTTATTACATTTTATAAGTATTTTGGTAATTTTTTATTCCTTTTATATATAGCTCTTACCGTGCGCTTTCTAACAAAGCGGTACATTGGAGAATACGATCATCAAACAGGTGAGAATTTTTTTTTGTCTACTGACATTTTTTTTATTCCTGAATGTCATACTGCCTTAGGGCAGTATTTCTCAAACTTTTGCTTCTCTGATTTCATCGTCTTTTACCCGCGGCTTTTCAAAATAATCCAGAACAGAGGTTTTCAACGTTTTACTTCGAGTAGAACGCTTGATTACGAGACTGTTCCCACGGAACCAAAAAAATTGTGAATAGGTGTCATTCAAGTATTACGTCAGCATCGATGGGGGAGGGGGGGGTTTCGGATTTAATGACTTTTGATGACGGGAGGGGGGGGGGTTTGACTGATGCTTACGTCATCAACCAGAGTTTATAAAAGTCTATATATATAAAATCGATTTTCTGTCTCTGTGTTCTATACACGAATCTATAATTTTCGATCGTCGTCAAATTTTGCACATATACCAAATGGGACCCGACTTGAACGATAAGCTTCTTTAAAAGTTCATCAGAGCTGGACAAATGCTCCAAATAGGCAAAAAAACTGTCGGGCAACAATGGTTTCTAAGCCTCAACAATCACTTTCGGAATGTTTACTTTGGTTACCGTGGTTTTATATTGGGTGGTTGTATTTTGGTTATATATTTGACGTCCATGTTTTTTTATGGCATCCGTTTTCAGTCTTGGCAATTTGCCTGTTGTGGCCTTTGTATTTATAATCCGTTAAAATTTACGAGGGTGGGGGGGTTATTGATATATAATGTTTTAATATACATTTTTAGTTTTCTACATACTAAGACTGTTAATTAACACTGGTGAGTTTTCTACACAATTAAAATTTGTTAATTATTTTTGTATACAAGAAAAATATTTTTTTGGCTCAAATGAATTTTTTCCTATGTCTACACTTTTTCATTTATGATCATGATTTTGTGAATGATTCTAAAGCACGATCAGCCATAGGATCCACTTGCCCCACTGATCGTACCATGGCCAACTTAAAATAAATTAGGAAGTTTCGTTGACTTATCCAACGTAAATACTTAGTTGAATTTGCACTGAGGGAAAAAAGCGGTTCCACTCTAACCCTAGTATACCTTATTAGATTTTATCACAATAACGACATGGGGGGACGGATATTTGTGAAGCTCTACTATTCCCGTTTGCGGACAAAATTTTCAAGCTCGTGGGTATACCTTATCGAGAGGTCTGACGGTGGCCTGTATTGATTTTTGTAATGATTGTCATTGTTGGAGAGTCAACACTTTGTTTTAATAAAAAATATTTTTTCGGAGCCCGGTGCGGCTGCACATTCTGGCCACACATATCCGCACCGTGCCAGGACCATAGCTCGGGCGTCGGTTGGCCGTGACTCGGCTTGTCCAATAACGTCTAGAGCAGAAGCTCTAGAAGGTGTTGGCTCGTTCCCCTTCAGACCACGCCTTTTCGCGTCTTGCCCGTGTCGCTGCCGTATGCTGGCTGTTAGCTTAACGAAGCTGTGTCGTCTGCTTCAAGATTTTAACGCAGCCGCTTCGGTGTAATCAAAATTTTCAGTAAATTAGAAATTGCGATTCGGCTATAATAGCCCTAGAGTAAATTAATAATAATTAATAATTATTCTAAATATTTCTGTAAATAATCTATATATGTATAAATTTTTTGTCTGTGTATGCGCGGATATGTCTCAATAGAATATATATAGAATATTTCTCAATAGAAATTTTTATCTTGGATTGATCTGGCCAGATTTTTTTGTATGTGACAAACCTGCAAAAACGATAGGATCTTTAAATGCAGATGAAAATAAAAAGACGGCCATTTGCTCAGTTTGACTACACATATATTCTTATTTAAAATTTGGAGAGAGAAGATCACTTCCGGAGTGATAAAAGAGGAGAGGAAAAAAGTCAGAAATTGAAACAATCTGTTTGGGAGAGCGGTACTCTTTCTTACGTACCACTCGTTTTTATTCAGAGTCAACGGTCATCATAAATATAATCATCTGTCGGGGCAGATTGTGTCAAATTCCAATAACACCTCGGAGGCGTGTATCTCAGCCCAGTAGGAGCATACTGTATGAAACAGCACGCATATCTTACTGTATGTATGTGTGCGTGCGCGCGTGGAATCTTCTAAACCAAAAATTGGTTTCTCTGCAGATGGCAAATAGATATAAAATCAATAATAACTGTTGGTGTTTAGTCTGTCGGGGCTTGATTCAATGATAAAACCTCGCCAGTATTCTATAAAATTTGAAGCACTCATTGTCAAAGTCCCAGTCACTGAAACACGTATGTCGGATGTTTAGCACAAGGGTGTTCAACTTTTTGGGAAGTGCGGGCCACTTCATTGTTTCGGAAATATGTCGCGGACTTCTTGAGTTATCCGGAAATGTGCCTCGAGCCTACAAAATTATCTATAAAAATGCGACTGCCGCTTAAGTGATCTGCGAGCGTGCCGCGGGCCACTCGAGAGATCTGAAAATGTGCCGCCAACCACTCAATAGGCCTCGCTGCAAATGTACCACGATCTACTTCAGTGAACTGGAGGTGTGCCGCTAGTCGCTCAAGTGATTTCGAAATGTGCTTGAGACCACTTTACTGGTTTTTTTTGTCGTGGGCCACATTCGGCCCACAGTACATGGGTTGAGCATTTATGGCTCAACATGCTGCATGAGCTGATGTAAGTACCAACTGTAAAATGTCTCCTATATTTTCATATAAGAAAAAAATTTTTTGAACCATTCTCTATTTAGTATATGTTCAATGGCATTTTGCCTGTTGTGGCCTTGTATTTGTATGTGTTTGTATTTGTAAACCAAAATAATGATTCATTTGTAGAGCATTGGAAATTAAACACAATTAGTTTTCCAAGTTTACATTAGTATTTTAACAAAAATCTCCCCGGTAAAATTTTTTTATATGCTATGAAACATAATTTTAAACTTTCTTTTCCCATCAAAGTTGTGAAAATGTTCTTCCATATGTTTTCTTTATATTCTACCAGGGCCGCAGATGGGGCCAGGTACGTCTCAACCATTTCGGGGCACAAAAAATGTTTAGGACACCCCTCATATATTTTGTGGAGAAGGGGAATCCGCATACAGAATATACACGAGCGCTGAGAAATATCATACATAAAAAAAAATTAAACGCACAATTAAATGTTAATTAACACAAAAATTGATGGAGATAATTTCCAACTAATGTGAGAAACCGTCCCCGAACTAATGAAAAATTTCGAATCGATGGATTAAAAATAATTGGAAGAAATAATTCCAGTACCAATGAAAATTCAGAATTAAAGAAATAATTTCGGAATTGATTAAACTTTAGAATTAACGGAAGAAATAATTGCAGAATTATTGAAAATTCAAAATTAATACAAATACAAATACAATGCCACAACAGACGAAATGCCCAACGAGGTGGCTGAACTAAGCACAACCTCGTTGATCAAGAAATAAATGGAACTAATAATTTCGACACTAATGAGAATTGAGAAACGAAATAAAATATAAGTGAGCTTTTATAACAAATATATATACATTGGCTTACGCAAAGGGGGGGGGGAGGTTTGGGGTTCTAACCCCCACTCTAGCCGAGATTATAGTGTTATTTTGCAGGAAAAAATGTAACACAAAGGAACCACCCTTTGTGTGGTATCCAAGTGATTCGTTTTCTGTCTCTTCTTGTGATGCCTAACATACATCTTTCCATGCTCCTTTGCGTTGTCTGTAGCCTTTGTATCGTCTTGCTTATGAGTGTCCATGTTTCAGCTCCATAAGTCAGTGCTGGTAGCACACACTGGTTAAAACTTTTCTTTTCAGGCATAATGGCATGTGACTCTTCCGAATTACAGTTTTTGCCAAAAGTGCTCCATCCAATCCTGATCCTTCTGTTTATTTCATTAATGATTCCGTTGTCCATGGTAATTTCTTGTCTCAGGTATACATAGCGTTCTACTTCTTCTATCTCTGTGTTGTTGGGCAAGATTGTCCTCTTCACCGCAAAGGGGTTGAACATAACTTTAGACTTTTGCAGATTCATTTTCAGGCCCACCTGAATACTTGCCTTCGCCAATTCTTGTATCATTTCTTCTAGTTCGTCTGAGTTACTGCTGATAACAACAATGTCGTCTGCAAAACGCAAATGGTTGAGAAAGTCCCCATTTATTTTAATTCCTTTCTCTTATCCCAATACAGTTTTCTGAATACTTCTAAAACAGCGGTAAAGAGTTTTGGTGAGATAGTACCACCCTGTCTGACTCCTTTTCCGAGTTTAATCTTTGTTTTTCCTTTATCCAAACGAATCGTTGCAATTGCTTTGTCATATATTTTCTTGATATTGTGTGATTTAAGCCTTCTCTACCCCAATTACATCTAGAGCTTTAACAGCAGTTGTGAAGACAGAGTCAAACGCTTTCTCACAATCAATGAAGGCTATACACAATGATATAATTCGTACTCCTTGTGTCTCTATAAGTTCCCTGATTGTTTGGATGTGATCCATTGTACTGAATCCATTTCGGAATCTTGCTTGTTCTTCGTCCAGTTTAGATTCAAGCCTATATGTCAGCACTTTGTTGAATATATAATGTTATAAATTACTGATAGGAGACTGATTGGTGTCGATAGTTCTCGATATCCTCTTTTTCACCCTTTTTGTAAAGAAGAACCAGCATTGCGTTATTCCAATCTTCAGGCACATTCGATTTTATGAGATAATTTGTGAACAAGACAGCTAGCATACTGGCAAATTCTTCTCCTGCTTCTTTAATAATGTCTATTGAAATCCTATCTTCACCTGGGCATTTCCCTTTTTTCATACATCTTATAGCCTTGTAGACTTCCTCTTTCAGCACAGGTGCTACTTGTACAAATTTGGCTCCATTTTCTTTTCTTCCTGCTCCCTTTCCTTTGTTCCGATCCTGTTCTTCATGTTTGTATAGAGTATTATAAAATTCCTCAACAATACTAATGATTTCATTTTCATCTTTCCTTTTTAGTGCAAAAATTTCCTTTCTCCCAACACAGTTTTCGTTTTGCTGACTTTAAGCTCTTATTATCTTCCAATGCTTTCTTTACAATATTGCAATTAAACTTCCTGACATCTTCTGTAATCCGCTTTCGTACTGTCTTACAAAGTTCTGCATATTCCACTTTTGATTTAGGGCCATTCTTCTTAATCTGAAATTCTCTCCAGTCTTTCATAAGTTTCTTTGTTTCTTCTGGTTTTTTTTCACCGGTTTGATTTCTTTCTCTCCAGTGACTTCTTTTAGGATAGTGGTTAAAGTTTTGTTCAGCGTGGTGACATCTTGTTCATCCTCAGTGGTGTTATATAGCAAATCAAATCGGTTCTTTAACTCTAACTGGAATTTATATGGATGTTCTTGAAGCTTTACCATATTTTGATGACAGTTTTTCTATTTTTAAGTTTCGCTCTTCTCATTCTAGTGTTAAGCCTCATTCTACATCTAACTAGTCGATGAACACTTCCTGTATTGAATTCGTTAAGAACACTGCAGTCTTGGATCATATGCTTCTTGTTAGATAGGATGTAGTCGATCTCACTGGTTGTTCCAGTTGGGCTTCTCCAGGTCCACATTTTTGGGGGTTTCTTCTTAAAAAATGAATTCATGATGCATAACTGTTCGCTCTCTGCAAATTCGACGAGTCGGTTTCCTTTGTCATTTCGTTCACCGTAACCATGACTTCCACCTGAGCTTTCACCATTTCTTCTCTCTCCAATTCTGGCATTGAAGTCACCCATTACTATTTTGATATGGTGGTTTCCTTTACTATGCAGCTCGTCTAATTCTTCATAAAAGTCTTTTACTTCTTCCTCAGAATAGCTTGTTGTTGGTGCGTAGACTTGTATAATCTGTATCCGGTATCTGCTTGATATTTGCATAACCAGCTTTGCAACTCTATCAGATGTACAATCTAACTCAACGATGTGATTTTTCCAGTTTTTATGAATGAGAAATTCTACTCCACTGGTTCTTCCATTATCTGTTCCTCTGTAGTCCACTGCTATGTCCACTGACAAGTTCAATTTTCCCCTCTCCTTTTCTTCTTATTTCACAGATGCCTAAGATGTCCCAATTTATTCTTTCCAGTTCTTCTTCCAACTCCTGCAAACGATTTCTGAAGAAAGAGATCGTCCGTTATACGTGGCCAAGGTCATCTTATGGCAGCCTGGTCCAACCCAGAGATTCTTAGCACCCTGTCTTCATGTCTTGCTGGTTGCTGCTGTAACCAGGGACAATCAGACTGCTGGAGACTGAGGGCCTTAGTTTACTGACAGAGTTCATACTTCTTTTTAGAGGGTTTTTGGCCGTAATCTTCCACGCTAGTCAGTGCGGGTTGGAGGAAGCCCATCCGCGTCCGTTCACCACGTGTTAAACATGGCTACTTACAGGCTGCACCACGGGAAGGTGCGGATTGGACTTTAAGCCTCTACTCCTAGTCGATTTCTTCAAGTCCTCATAATGAAGCAATTAAAGGGTCTTCTTCTAGTTAACAAGTAAAGACTATTCAGCAGCCTACACATATGTATACATATAAATATATATATACACATATGTATACATATAAATATATATATACACATATGTATACATATAAATATATATATACACATATGTATAGATATAAATATATATATACACATATGTATAGATATAAATATATATATATACACGTAAATTAGATATTATGAAAAGGCGAAAATTGAAAAATTGGAAAAAGTAGGAAAAATTGAAAAAATTATGGATCAGTGAGGAGGTCGTTCTCAAGGGGGAACCCCCCCACATTGCTCCAAACTGCAAAAATGTTTCTAATGATGGTAAGCCTAAGAGGCATAAAATTACCATCAGTTCCCCCGACATTTTTGCGATAAACAAGCTTTGGAAGTCAAATATGAGAATATAGAATTATAACCAGAAAACATGAAAATCATATGAGTAGCACAATATAAAAAGATATTTACACAAAGTGTGTTTAAAAATTGAAAAATGAGAAAATATAATTGAAGAGTGAAGAAAACATACCAAGAGTTCCACATCTTAAAACATGCCGCCTGAATTAGCAATTAGGAAAACGTGGGAGAAGTTTAAAACCTATAAAAGAAGACGGAAAATCGTTGCCACTCAAGATATTTAAAAATTCAGAATATGCTTTTAAAAATTCTTAGCATTATTACAGGTTTTTTTTAATTCTTGAAAGTTGTCCAAAAAATATATTTTTCAAAATTCTAATACTAATATTAGAATTGAAATTTGACAGAAAATTAACTTTAAATTTAAATTCTTTTCTTTTATCAAAAATACCAATATAGGCTATGTTATTAGACAAGCAAATTTTAAGATCCAGGTTTATGTTTTCTTCACTCTTCAATTATATTTTCTCATTTTTCAATTTTTAAACACACTTTGTGTAAATATCTTTTTATATTGTGCTACTCATATGATTTTCATGTTTTCTGGTTATAATTCTATATTCTCATATTTGACTTCCAAAGCTTGTTTATCGCAAAAATGTCGGGGAAACTGATGGTAATTTTATGCCTATTAGACTTACCATCATTGAAATTTGCAGTTTTTTGCAGTTTGGAGCAATGTGGGGGGTTCCCCCTTGAGAACGACCTCCTCACTGATCCATAATTTTTTCAATTTTTCCTACTTTTTCCAATTTTTCAATTTTCGCCTTTTCATAATATCTAATTTATAATTTCGAGTTATGTGTATAAAGCAGCCTTTTTTGGCGCTATACTCTGACTTTTGAAGTTTTTGATTGAAATCTAGTTTTTGTCAGCTGCTCTTTTCATGCATGCTATATATACACATATGTATACATATAAATATATATATACACATATACAATACACACACACATACGCTCTCTCCCCCGAGACCGCACCGTCACCGTAAAAATATAAACTAAACTAATCGCTGACAGTGCGGACTCGTTGCGGTGACAGTTCGCGGCCATGGTGCGGAGATGTGTGAACGGCTGCATTGCTAAGTATTGTGCAATTCTTATACCGAGCGATGACCTACACTTGGATGACACACGTGTCAGGCACGGTGTGGATATGTGTCCAGACCTTAAGGGCTGCTCTGCTTCAGCTATCCAGAAATAAACTGGAACAATTTCTTGATCCTGACAGAGATGGGAAGGAGTATATTCATTCATTCAAACAGAGCACAACTCCGGTCTATCACCCTAGGCAATTTACTACCGATTGAGTTGTGATGGAAGTGTGAGTGTCCCCCCACTCCAAATATCCTGGGTACACCAGACCTCGAAAACTATTATATACAATATAACATCACACATAACACAGAAAGCTCCCTCTCAACATTTGGATAGCCTGGCCCAGTCGTCAAAGTTCAGCAGTCTCGCTAGCAGTTGCCTAATTGGCGATGTTATCAGTGCACTGTTTCCCATAAGGCGCGGCTTTTACCCTCCTTCGAGTTACGTTCGCAGCTCGTGTGGGCAGTTGAGTGGTAGGCTTCCAAGTGAGCCCCAGTGTTCGGTTGAGCCCTTGCTGTCTTGCCATTGTTGCCAGTCGGCGTTGAGGCCAGCCAATGGGTCTTTTGGGTGGTGGGAAGGAGTACACAGAGATGATGATTTTTGGAAGGAAAGATCAGGTGCTTCTACGGCATTGTTTCTCAAAGTGTGCATCGCTGCTCCTAGGGGCCTCGCCAACCCTTTTCAGGGGTGAAACGGTGAGTTGGAGATATTGACTTTTGTGCTTTGATGTGGTTCTTTTAAAAGTGAAAATATCTACTCAATTATTCTGGGAAGCTACAGATGAACCATGAATTTGGTAAGGGAGGCGTGGGTGACAAAATATTGAGAACCCGTACTCTACGGGTATATCATCTCTATATGTATTTTTGCCATATGGTGGCCAATGTTGTTCACGAGCTATCAACGTGTCAGACTGTTCATTACATGGTTCCGTTCAGCATAGATATGTTCGAAGGAAGGGCATTGATACTGCTTCCATAGCGTATTGATAAGTGCGCTCACCTGGATCGCGAGGGGATGGTGCACCGTCCACTACCACGTATCGAAAAATCGAGGGGGATGTGTATTTTTCTTTCTATAAAGATCAATATCTCAAATGAAAATATAAAGGCCACAACAGGTAAAATGTCCAATGAGGGGGCTGAGAAAAGATATATTTAACATCCATATATCTAAAACACTGCAACCCAATATAAACCTTTTTTTTTACAATGCACGTTTCATTTTTGAGGATAACGATATTTTTCAAAAATACGTATATTTTCAACAATTTGTATGGTCACTAATTAAGGTAGGAAGAGAGCATACTATGAGAGAGCATACATGAACAGGATTTAACTATTTTAATTTGCAATTTTTTTTACATATTTTTTTGTGACATTATAAAAATTAAATTATTGTGCGTGTATATGTGTGTAAATGATTACTTTATATGATAACAGAATGCTATGAAGGTTGCTTTGGCATAAATAGAAAATTAATATTATAAATTATTTTTGACCTTCTGGAAGGGCGAGCAGTCCCTTGAAAGTCACAAAGTAGGTGTATGTGCATGTCCATTTTTGTTTAGCTTTGTTTATTTTTTGGTCATTTTTGTCTTGTCATATGTCTTTCTTTTGTATTTTGTTACGTGTTCTGTCCAAAAAAAAAAAAAAAGAGCAATTATCACGAAAAAAAAACTAATAGTCATTAGTAAAATGCAATACTCATGGTAATATATACAATACCATGGTATAAAATACAGTAAAATACATACCAATACAGTATATAAAAAATACATATAGCCCCATATAAATAAAATTATGGTTGTCTTATCTAAGTATGGATAGCTTTCTCGATTCATCCCATTTTATAAGCATCGTATTTCTTTTTAACCCTTTGCGGTCCAGAAGTTTTTTTTGACACTTCATTGGTACAGTTCGTACTTTACAGTACCTCCCTCACAATGAGGAAGGTCCCTAAATGTTTGTCTTTTTTAGGTTTTTGTATAACCTATGAGTTCTGTTAAAAAGCTGAATTCACAGGAGCCTCCCTATTATCGTAAGAGGCCGTTGTCACAATAAAATACCGTGGCTTCTTGATGCGGTCCTATGTCGAGGTAGACAGCATAGGACCACAAAAGGTTAACTTTATACTGTATTCAGTTTCCTATATATTGTACGAGAGGGAGTTGATTAACTTTTTCCCGATAATTTCCTTTTTCAAGGAAATTTTATTCCTTGTTTCTCTCTGAATCTACAGGCTGTCCCCAATTTTTTTGCACAGCGGATTTCTCTGTAACCGTTGACTTTCGAAACATACTTTCAATTACAAAAAGTTTTCAAATGACGTGCAGTTACTTAAAATCTCAATTTGTTTGAGGGGTCACGTACATGAAAAAATAAAGAAATTAACTTTTTGTACAGTCCCCGTATGCCCCGAAACCCAGTTAGAAAGTTGTTGCCCTATCTATTCTGAGGCCAACAAAAAAAATGTCTACGTTTCTAAGTGCAATATTCACTGATATTAAAATTCGAAGAACTGGGTAAATTTGGGGGTAAAAGTGTTAAATGCTGGTAAAACGGGTTTTTCGCATTTAGAGCTTTTTTTTCCCCCCCCAAATTTCCTTAATTTTTCGAATTAAAATATCTCAGTGAATATTGCACTTGGAAACGTGGATTTTTTCTTTGTGTTGGCCTCAGAAGAGACAGGGCAACAACTTTCTAACTGGGTTTTGGGGCACACGAGGACTATAAAAAGTCAATTTCTTTATTTTTTCATGTATACGACCCCTCAAACAAATTTTGAGATTTTAAATAACTGTACGTCATTTGAAAACTTTTTGCAATTGAAAGTATGTTTCGAAAGCAAGGTTACAGAGATATCCACTGTGCAGAAAAATTGGGACAGCCTGTGTATGCGATCCACTGTACTATATCCACTTCGAAAACCTACTTGCTCTTTTGGTTGACTTGCGTCTACTTTTGAAAAGAACAACAGCTTTGCGATACTGCAGTCTTCTGGCACATCTGATTTTGTGAGACAATTTGCATACAAAGCACCTAGCACATTGGCACAACTTCTTTTTCCTTAAAAATTGCAATTAAATATCCATCTTCAACTGGATATTCCCTTTTTCATGCATTTTATAGCATCGTAAACTTATTTCAACATAGGAGCTATTTGCATAACTTCTGTTTCAGTATTCATTACAGAAGTCCGTCTCTTTTTCATCTCCTCCTCTGTTCGGACCCTTTTCTTGACGTTTGTACAGATTATTATAAAGTATTATTATATAAAATATAATACCAATAATTTCAATTTTGCCCACCACATCCACGTTTTATCGTCTTCCAGCTATTCAGTCATCACGAGATGATGGAAGCACATCGCCTGAAACGTAAAAATCTGCGCAGCTCCTGCCCACGCACCGGAAAATATGAATTAACATTCAACAGAAGTCTTTCCTTACTCGTTGGCAAATGAATGAATAAATTCATTGCGCAAAAATCTAAACCTTAAACGTGTGATGATTTCGCCAGGTCCTTGTTGATGAACACCATGGCTGAAATATGGTGGCTAAAAGGAACTGGACGCAGTTCGAACATCTTTTTGCAAAATCTCGGAACGAAATCTGATCGAGAGAATTTTGGCTAGTCTTTGAAGAAATCGCTGGAAAACGTAGAGTAGTACCATAGATAATCTCGGCTGGAGTGGAACTTATGTTCTCCTTGAAGCTGGAACTGATACCGAGCATTACCACTGGTAGGACGTCTATCCATCGTTCGATAGCATGGTACATTATGGCAGCTTTGAGTTGTTGATGGAATTTTTCAACAGCGCCGTTGGATGGTACACTGTCGGTTGAATGCGGTTAACACCAAGCAGTCGTGCTAGGGACGTGCAGAGTGCGGATTCGAACTGGGTTCCGCGGCCAGTGGTAAGCACTTCAGGAACACTAAAGCGTGTAATCCAGCTGGCGAAGAAGGCAGCAGCAACAGTCTCAGCGGTTTGGTCAGGAAATGGTATGGCTTCAGGCCAGCGAAAAAATCTGTCATAACGGTTGTCTTTTGATGGAGGAAGGGGGCCAACTATATCCAGATGGATATGTGAGAATCTGGCTGAAGGTAAACCAGACTCTCCTATGGGAGATCTAGTATGCCTTCTGACCTTAGAGCGTTGGCAATGAATATATGTCCTGTACCATTTTTTGAAGTCCTTGGCGAGAGACTTCCAAACGAATCGTTTTGATATAATTTCCACTGTTGCCTTGGCACCTGGATGGGATAAACTATGAAATAGAATCAAATACTTGTCTTTGAAATGTTTTAGGAACGTAGGGTCGCACATTTTCAGTCGACACGTCACAGTAGTTTGACATCGGAATTAGCGAAAGTCATCGGCCTAAGCTCGAGACCGGTACCGAATCGATAATCGATTCTAAATCGGTGTCCCCAGCCTGCGTGCGAGCCATCTCACTAAAATCAATTATAGTAGGAACTTCAATTTCGGCTATGTGCGAAAGAGCATCAGTGACCGAATTTTGTTCGCCTGACACGTGTTTTATATCAGTCGAAATTTAACTGATGTAATTGAGATGTTTTATTTGCGAGCATTTTTCGCGTACACACTGTACCTTTTCTCAGTTCTTGAGTTTACGTGAAAAAAAATCCAAGTGGTTGGACTTCTTTTTCACCATTTGATCAAAATCGCTCCCAAGGACGTATCCGATGCCCCAACTGTAAGCGTCAAGGGTGCATCTAATGCTGGGTGCGCCAAAAGGGCACAATAGGTTATCAATTTTTCGCACAAAGCAAATGAATTTTTTGTTTCCTCTGTCCAACTAATCGGTTTTAGATCTTTTTGTGTTTCCCTTTCACAAGTTCTTGTAAATTTGCCTGGGCACATGAGCAGCGCCTTTCAAAAATCTGTGGTAAAAATTTGTCAAAGCGAGAAATAATCTCTGCTCATTCACAGTTTGAGGCAAAGGATAATCAAGTAATACTTCAGCTGTATAGGGAATGGGGGAAATCCCTACACCAGTGCCAGTTACGCCCAAAAATTGATTTTATGTTCACCGAAAACACATTTTTCAGGATTAATGACTAAGTCATGATCGCTCAATCATTGAAAAAGTTAGATCACTTTTTTGTGACTTTCCTCGTCAGCGGATACGACAAGCAAATCGTCTAAGTACTCATGGACAAGATCTAAATCGGATAGAATGCTGTCGATAAATCGCTGGAATGTCTGAGCAGCATTTCGCAGCTCAAAGGGCATTCGAATGTACTCGAAAAGTCCGTGAGATGTGATCATTGCTGTTTTTGGAATATCTTTTGGTTCGACAAGAATTCGGTGATAGGCCTTTACGAGGTTTATCTTAGAAAGAATTAATTTTCGAGCAAGACCAAATGAGAAATCTTGAATATGCGGTAAGGGATAACGATCGGGTACAGTTATGGCATTCAACCTACGATAATCCCCACAAATCCGCCACTCACCATTCTTTTTGGGAACGAGATGAATTGGGCTCGCCCATGAACTTTTTGACTGACGAACGATGCCCTGCTTAATTTAGATGTCAAACTCCTTTTTCACCGCTAAAAGTTTTTCAGGCGAAAGTCGCCGAGCCTTAGCAAAAACGGGAGGACCACTCATCTTGATATGGTGAGTGACACAATGGGATTTGGGATCAAAATTGAGAATAGATGTTGTTAATTGGGGAAATTCTCCTAGCAGTTTGTGGTATGGCGATGTTCCGGAAATCATGGCGAGTCCTAAACTCGGTCCTGGATATTTTAGACCAGTGGTAATCAAGGTAGTTAATTTGTCAATAAGACATTTGATTTTGATGTCTACCAAAAGTCCAAATTTTTCCAGAAAATCCGCTCTCAATATAGGATGCGAGACATCTGCCACAATAAATGCAAATGAAAATTTGCTACGTAAGCCTAGATCTAACTCATTGTTTAATGCCGTAAGTGAGGATTTTTGATTTGTTGACGGCAAAAAGACACGATTGATGCGGCTCATTTAATTTTTGTGTAAGCCTTCGGATAGCAACTAATAGCTGCACCAGTTCGTTAGAAATTCCATAGAGGAATGTGTACGAGGTGTATGTACGGTGAAGTAGTAACTAATAGCTGCACCACTGTAAACGAGGAAACGTCAGCCAGAATTTTTGTCCCAAATAAAAAGGCGACTTTGCCCCTGAAATTGACCTGCCGTCGCCACTAACAGGGGGGTTAGTCAATTTTCCGAATATTGACATGGTTGTGCGCATTTATTGGCTTTCTGACAAAATTTTTTGTGGTACCAACATAAATATCCCTTTTTTAAACGATCGTTAAATTTTTTTTTGTTCTGTAAAGTTGATCGGTTGCGATCACTTCGATTATCTCAACTGTGAGAACGAGTTCGAGAGAGTCTTTCGACTTGTTTAGTCAAATTTTCGATTTGTCTCTGCAGTGATTCGAGAGTCGTGCTTGGTGGGCCTACACTGGATACAAATGAGTGTGAAGGAGAAGCCTCTACAGTTTTATCAGCTACAACAGCTAATGATTTTAGAGGGTCGTGGCGCACAGAGAAAATATGTTGTACATTTACCGATAGCCGTTGTTTCCAAAGTGTGGCGGAAAGCCTCATCGGAAACTTGATTCCCCGACAAATTTTGCATTTCGTTCGAGAGCTGAGGAATTTTATCACCGAGCTGTAGCTTTTGAAATAGCAATTTCAATCTCGCAGATTTAGATTGTGCGAAACTCAAAACTCGATCTTTAAGAGTCAAGTAACAATTTTTAGTGGGAAGAAAGCGAACGAGATTGCTCACGTATGAAAGTACTTTTGCATCTAAAACTGATACCACACAGTGAAATTTTGTCAGATCGGCAGTAATTCCTGCTGTGATAAATTGGCTTTCAAGTTGCAAAAACATAAGTCAGGATATGAATCCCAGAAAGGTAACGCGAAAAGCGACGCGAGCAATCCCGGGTTCTCCAACCGTGGTGTCTGAATTTTCTGGCATTTTTGCAAAATCAAGGTTGTTTTTTTTGAATTTACTAAAAATTTTGAATTCAGAATTTGCGATTGTATACAAGTTTAACTACGGTACATAATTTCAGTGAGACGACCAGTGAACAAGACCAAAAACCGCAATCCACAATGAACCAAGACCGGCACGTGTCTCGAGAAAAGACCAAAAACTTTTACCGACTAAAAGTGTCACTGTCCTTCTGCAACACTCAGCAACGTTGACGTCGGACACAAGCGCTTTAGAACTGGTTGACTTGGAGCAGCGATGAAAAGCAGTCGAACGGGCTTTCTGTAGTTACCATCACAATTTGCGAGTCCAGTTTGACCATTTGAAAGTCCGGTTAATCATTTGTGAGTTTGGGTCTACCATTTTGTACCACCATGGATTTGGCCTCAAGAAACTGTTATTCAGAATCGTATGTTGATAACAATTATTAATTTACTCATCTTTCTCCATAATTGCAACTAGTCCAGATCTCTTTTTATTAAAACGTAACTTCAAAACAAACTGGTTAACATGTTAAAAATTATATAACTTAAAACGGATAACGGGATACATAATGTACAAAGCTGAATACGAAGAGCGAGTCGTCAACCGCATCTTTATGCAATACTAGCGGTAACGTCATATTGGCGGCATAACATAACGTGCGATGAGTTAGAGCAACATAGAATTGTCACAGCGACACCTACAAATATATAAATTACCTAATTATTTGTTTTTCTTCTCTATTTCAGAAAACCGTTACAAAAACGAAGTTATGGTTGATAATGAACCGGTCATTTTTGAAATCATTGACACCTGCCCAAGAGTAAGTATGTCGAATAACAAGATTGAGCAGTATAAATAAACGCAGTAACATACTGTATAGAGCAATACAGTATGATTCAAATTGTTTGTGCATAGGACAATCCTTGCAACCGTTTGACTTTGAAAGTATACTTAAAAGAAACTCTAGAGAATACATTAAAAAGAAAAAAATAACAGTCCCCGTGTACCAAAACTTCCCATTAGTGAAATGTAGATCATGCTCCGAAAAGTCATTACCGAAAAATTCCATATTTTTAAATACAAGTTTTATGAAGATACTGTATTGGACTTGAATATTAAATATCTGCATTTTTTCAGCATTTATCGTCAATGATTGAGGGTGCAGTTCGCAAATTTACGAAAACTTAAATTGTACTCAAAGTGTAAATTATGTAAACAATTTAATTGTAATTGTGACTCTAGAAACGTGAAATAGTTTCTCTTCACTAATTTTAATAATAAATAATTTGGTGCACACGCAAATTTTCCAAAAAACACATTTTCCAATTTTTCAATTTACAAATACTTTGAATTTTTTTGCGTCTAACTGTTCAAGTTTTTGTTCTACCAGTACTAAAAATATTTTTTAAATATTTTAATATAAACTGCTGGCAAGCATTACACATGCTAATGTTTTTCACTAAAATTCGTTTCTCTCAAAACGAAAAAGTTTTTTTTAGATAAGGAACATTTTTTCGAACATCACTCATTCGAATGTGTTGAGACTTTGTGTCTCTCTCAACACTATGGTATTACATACTTTAATATGATTTTTATTAAAATTATTTTAAAAAATTTTATGGCACAAAATATGGGTAAATTTTGGTGATTTTTGAAAAATTTGCATGTTGTGGAGTTAAAATTCGATAAAAAAAAAAATAGCCAACAACTAAAATCCTAAAAGCTCATCTTAAAGTATATAACACCATAGCGTTGGGAGACAAAGGTTCAAGACATTTGAATGAGTGGTGTTCGAAAAAATGTTCCTTATCTAACAAAAAACTTAGTTTTGAGAAAAACGAATTTTAGTGAAAAACATTAGCATGTGTAATACCTGCCAGCAGTTTATATTAAAATATTTAAAAAATATTTTTAGTACAGGTAAAACAAAAACTTGGATGCAGTTATAGACGCAGAAAATTTCATAGCATTTAAAAAGTGAAAAATTGGAAAATGAGTTTTTTGGCTCTTTGAGAGGGGCGAGACAATTACAATACGTCGCGCGCACGTGTGTGTGTGCGTGTGTTTTTTTTATTTCATTTCTTGGTCCTGAAAAGGTTGAATAATTATTTTATTATAATTTTGTTTTTGTTCGAGAGGGATGAAAGTACCTGAAGCAGTAAGTGATGAAAAGCATTCATACACAATAAAATATGAATAAAATAACTAATAAGTTGATTTCATTCCATTTGTGTAGTCCCTAAAAATGAGTTTTTGAGCCAATGAAAACTCGCTAATACTGCGATAAGTTGCCGAAACATAGTAATTTTCCATCTTTAATATCTCAATAAATATTGCATTTAAAAATATGGAGATTTTTTGCCAATAACTTTTTGAAGCATGATTTCACTAATTGGAAGTTCTGGCACTCACGGACACAAAGTTTATTATTTTTACTTTTTTAATGTATTCACAACCCCTCAAAAAAATTACTACAGTTATGTCATTTTAAAACTTTTATAATTGAAATTATACTTCTAATATCAATGGTTGCAGAAATAGTCCTATGGACAAACAATTTAAATTACCCTGTATAATAACACTAAGCACTTCTACCGATTAATATAAAATTTAATACCAGCCAAGCTCTCGAAGTGAGTGAAGGTAATTACATTTATTGGTGTCTAGAAAAACTCTAAAGAATGGAATAATTCTTTTGATACCTTCGGTGATGGAAAAAAAGTGTAAGAATATGTCTTTCTGGGCATGTTAGTCTTTATATGCCATAGCTGAACATTTATATTTCTTTTCCCAATTTTCCAAAGTATTCATAACATGGCATTACTGTCAAAACTGGATTTACAGAGAATTCATTTAATTTAATAATATATAACATGTCTATATTTTTTTTGCTCGAGTTTACTTTTCCACAATACGAGGTTTGTTTCCAAAAAGTATCCGACCGTGCATGAACCAATAAAAATAGAGAGACGTGTTTGATGCACGCATGTAAGCAATTCTGGTGCCCATGATTAAATTTTTTTCCTGTCTGCAGAAGCGGCGACGAGTGAGGAAGTGCAAGTGCGCGCTATCGCATTTTCGTTTTTGGCAAAATAGCAGGAAAAACTTGAACAAGGCTACTACATTAAATTTTGTGTGAAGCTTAGTAATTCCCGAATGGAAACAATCCACAAGATTCAAAAGATCTTCGGAGATGAAGTAGGCGGGCGCGGTAGCCCGGTCGATAAGATGCTCGCCTAAAGTACCAAAAGATGTTTAGAGGTGTCGCGAGTTCGATACCCAGTTCGTCCTTGTCAGAAAACTTTCCTGACACAGGGGTACAACAAAAAACGGCAACTTGACCGCAGCAAAAATTGCTACCGCAGGGACTCCCCCATCGAGGGGTTAGCGCACCAACCTCTCGATGAGTATGAAAAACAAGCTTGCCGTTCGGAATCGGCAATAAATTGTAGGTCCCGGTCTGATTAGCCCTCGTGTGCAGAAAATGACCGTCGTGCGACAAAAATGATCAAGTGATGAAGTAGGCACCACAACGATAAAGGAGTGGCACAACCACGTCAAAGATTGCCTCACATCAATGGAGAGGAAAACACGTTCTGGTAGGCCTTCAGCATCCAGAAATGAGATCGTTGTCCAAGCGAGGACTGGTGATGCAGGATCATCGACATGGACGGAGATACGGGAGCTATGCCCCCCCAGCGTCAAAGGCGGAGTCGACTGATCTAATGTGTAAATGTATAAATGAATTAACGTCAACATCATCGTGCCCCCCCCCCCCAGCAATAGTGACCGTGCCCCCCCATACTTCCAAGTCTATGCCGCCTATGATCATTGAATCACGATCAAAGAACTTGCAGACGAGGTAAGTATTAGGCTTTTAAAGAGGCGAGATATCTCGTCAATGCCGCTCAAAAAGTTAACACGATTGAAGAGAAATCAGCATTGGATCCGTCATTCTATTTTGACTGACGATTTGGTCTTTAGGAGATGTAATGTGAAAGTCAAGCTGACCGTCTTCTTTGACTGCAGTTGCGTGGTTCATCACGAATACGCAACACACTGTACAACCATTATCCGGGAGTACTACCAAGAGATTCTGTGTCGCAATTAGCAACTCCATCAATCATAATTAATGCAATAGCGTTGTTCAAGTTTTTCGTACCATTTTGTTAAAAATGAAAAAGTTCGACGACGCTCACTTACACTTTCTCTTTCATCGGTGGTTTGCCGGCGACTGGCAGCTTCTACAGACGAAAAAAAATTCAAGTATGTGCACTAGGATTGGCCTTAGCTGAACTAAACTCGGGCATATAGAAATTTAACGGATGGTAGGATTGAGCCTTGGCTATGCACGTTGATTGTGCTGCTATGTTTAAAAAATATGTGATAATAAAAATAAGCACTAACAAAATCGAAATTATTTTACCTTCAAAACCCGGAATAATTTGAGACTGGAAGGATTTAACTTGACAAAGAGGAAAATATAAAATGTTTTCACCCGTGTACATGGTTGTGTGAATACTTTTTAGTGGTGTATCTGTTGAATCTTTAAATACTTCAAGAAACCTGTTGCAGTAATTCTGCGTTGACATTTCTTTCCAGTCTGAAAAAGATTTCCCAAAAGATGAAATTTTACAGTGGGCGGATGGATTCATGTTGGTTTATTCAATCATAGATCGAAATAGTTTCACTTACGTGAAAGAAGTTCGCAAGATGATTCAGAACTCAAGACCATCGTCTCCTGGGGGCGGTGGAACTCAAGGAGCTTCTCCTGCTCCTTGCCCTGTCGTCGTCGTCGCAAATAAAGCCGATCTTATACATTTACGTCAAGTCACCACAGAAGAAGGTAGGTAATTCTCGCTACAGCTGTATTGCATCGTACAAAATAGTAATTGTCACAAAATAGTCATGATTAAAGTGACTATTACGTACGCTCCAGAGAGTTTTCTACACAATATTTCCACTGGGTAAGATTAACCATTGGAATACAATTGCGCGAAATGTAATTAAGTAGTTCAAATTTCGAACACTGCTTGTGTGTCTAATTCTTTTAACATCCCTCCCTTCTCTTTCATTGAAAAATGATGAAAATTTTGAAAAACTATTGGTCGTCTCGAAAGTTCTGGGTGTCTTTCTTGTAAGTATGAGCGAAGGCGGGAAAAAAAGGTTCAAGACTACTTTTTGTTAGAGGAAAAGTGAATCATTAGTGAATCAAAAAAAAAAATAAATAAATAAAAATAAAAATCATTACTTTCTTTATTTTTCTTTCAACTTCAAGTGACTTTTCACGTATTTTGAAAAGTTTTTCCTTTTGTTTAATTTAGCTGGTTTGAAGGCAGAAAACTAATCCACTGTTTTTGACAGCAAACAACATAAACAATTTTCAATTTTAGGAAAAACTATTTTTGGAGAATTTTAGGTTTCCTGCGATATCCGCTTTTATGGCATCGTGATCTGCTGCAACAGGTCATTCACAGGACCGTCTTGGGAGCATCATGGGGTCCCCGGGCAATGTGTTTTTTCCGGGGGGCGCTCCACCTGGCTACAAATTTTTCCTTATCAATTTGCATGGCTTGAAACTCAACTTCCAATCAGCGATATTGATTGAGCATCCTGTTCAAATATTCAAAATGCACCGATTATGGTAACAGTGAGATTGTATTTTCTCAGTAGATTTCTAACTCCTCCTTCCCCCAAATTATCATGAAATGTTTAGTTTCATATTGCAAAAAAAGCAACTTCCACCTTTAACAAAAACACTCAAACATTTTCAGACGATTTAATAACATTTATTTGCCGATCAACCAAATAACTTAAGACCCATGATTCTCAACGTGGCGTCCACGTCTTACAGGATTGCTCCAAGGTGTTTTGATTTTTCCTTATATTTGCCTTTTTCGTTGGTGATATATTTTTCTGAGAAATTATTTTATATCTAGGCATTTATTTGTATGTTTTTCACACAATATCAGTTCAAATTATTATTTTCAACAGTGTCATAGCGTTATTCACAAGTGCATTGTGTGTTTCCGGTTCTGTAGCAAATCAACTTCTCTGCTAATGGACGATTTACCAGCTCATCGAGTCACCACATGAGCAGACCATTCACGAACTGTGGTGTAGATTTTGCTATCCCTATCGAATAAAGCTTCATAAAGGTCGAGGATCCAAATTTGCGAAGGGATACATTGCTCTCTTTTCATATGCTTGACAATTAAGGCTGTACACCTCGAATTTGTGAGTGATCTCTCATCGGATTCATTAATTGCAGCCTTGAAGAGATTAAATGCTCGACGTTGCTTGCCAATGAATATATACCGTGATAATGCAACAAACTTCGTTGGTGCACGGTTTAAGCTCGATGAGCTAACGTTGTTTGTGAATGAAATAGACAACAATCAAGAAATCTCATATTTCCTGAACCAATGTTCCATTCGGTGGCACGTGATACCACCTTCCTCTCCTCATTTTGGAGGGCATTGGGAGGTCGGAATTAAATCGGTTAAGTTTCATTTAAAAAGAGTTGTTGGAAATTCACGCTTGACATTTGAAGAGCTATCTACTCTAGTTTGTCAAATGGAAGGGATACTCAATTCTAGACCATTGGTGGCTCACAACGACGAAAACACAGACTCGGTGCAAGTATTGACACCTTCTGATTTTTTGACTGGCGATGTTCTGTGCTCAGTTCCAGAAAAAGTCGACGATGTCAAGCATCCGTCAACGAGATGGCAACTTGTCCGGAATCTGAAGAACAGTTCCTGGAAACGATGGCACATTGAATATCTCCATTCTCTGCAACAAAGGCATAAAATGAAAGAACACCTGTTACAACCTGTCTGTAGGTGATGTGGTACTTAAGGAGAGCAACCTTCTACCATCAACTTGGCCGATTGCTAAAATTGTGAGAACGCATCCCGGAACTGATGGACTTGTTTGTGTAGTCACGGTGAAGACTTATGAAGACTTGCAGGGGCCTTTACAAGCGGACTATCACCAAGATCATCAAGCTTCCCTTGTGACTCTAATGTATAGCAATCAATAGTAATTAATTAGGACAGGAGTATGTTTATAATTCGGTAACGCGCCACCAGATGGTGTTGTTCTTTATTAAAAATATTTCCCCTCATGCGGATGTATGGACCTCGGCCCTTTGTGTGTCCAAGATAGTGTTGAGGTTACCGCTGTCTCAAAGCATGACAGCTCAGTGTGTTCTGATTAATTCGGAGTTCATTAAAGTTTTGTTTTTCGTTTAAACCCGGAATTCTTTATTTTCGCAGACGCGAACAGAAGAACATCAGAACAACATTCGTTTCATTTTGTTTCTCCGGCTGCCTTGGCTCAACGCGGAGTGAAAAATTGCATCTCTGCCCCCCCCCCTACCGGGACTCGAACCCGGGTCCCTCGGATGATGACCGAGTGCTCTACCAGCAATTTCTTGGTGATCTTTTTTCTGAGTACTTCAACTGTCCTGTCGTTCTTTTACTTTTCTCTTTCATGGATATGCTCTTTGGAAGTTTTAGGCCATACATGATCAACCCGTGACCCGCGAGCCAAATGTGGCTCTTGAAAACATCTGATAGGTCAAATCGAACAATGTTATTTTAAGAAAAAATTATGGCGAGCCTCAGTGGCCGCAAAAGTCAACGAATGCGAATACAATTCGAGATATAGGTGTTTCTCAAAGTATGCGCTCTAGAATGGAGAGACAAAAACCTAGCTTCCGCGATTACTGTTAGTAATCGCGGTTTTTTCGAAGTTTCGAAAAATTCGAACAGCGATGCTCATTTTTTTATGCATTGTAAAGTGATCGACGCAGTAAAAAACTAAATGGCGTTGGAACCAGTGTTATTCGAAAAAATAATATTGAAGAGTGATTTCACTCTTCTCAAAAATTTTGAGGGGTATTTTCGTAAAAAAGAGGGGTATTTTTTTTTTTTTTTATGAGAAACAAAAATAACTCTACTTAAAAAAAAAATTACTCAAAATTTGAAGGAGTGTTTGCATTCCTCAATGGAATTTGTAAGAATAAAGTAGAATTTTGATGAGCATTGGCGAGCACTGGTTGGAACGATACCTGTAGCACCATGGCCGCAACTAGGATTTTGGCCAACCGGGGCAAACATGATTTTGCCGCACCCGCAACTTTAAAATTCGGTAATTTAATACCTGTGTTCTTTGTTCCCACCTAAAACTGCCGCCCTCTAACTCTAAATATTGCCACCCGGTGCAGCAGCACCTCCCCTGGCCCCTCTAGTTCCGGCTCTGTATAGCACCATAAACATGAACAATTTTACATGTAACACCATAAGCGCTTGATGCAGACAAAGAAACCTACCGAAGCGACCAATGCAGATCACATTTCTGCAGCTGGAAGCGCATCAAACCAGCAGCTCTTAGAGATAGGCCTCTGCACTGTGTGCCATAAACGTCATTCGGACTACCTAGAATGTTTGCCATATTTTGAAACACAGCATACTATTTCGTTTCTTATTTTGGCGTAGAATCTTCCTGATTAGCTCACAAATGCCGCATAGTGATTGGATGTGGGGGAATAGAAATCGCCAATTCTGAGCCCGATCATTTCTTTTCCTTACAATAATGATACTGGCACGAGCAGGGAATTTTTTCCCTGAATATTCTGATGGAAAATGGACTACTTACTGACGTCACAAGCAGAGTGCGGAGGCCTTCTATTTCTAGGAGGTGCTGATCAACCCCCTGACGAGATCTATATTGTGTATATCCTGCATCGGCATTTATGGGGTTACAAGTACCGTTCCAACGCTATTCCTTTTCCCTGCGCAGATCACTTAGCAATGCATGAAAATGAGTGTGTTGCTATTTGAATTTTTAGAAGTTTTGTTGCTGTAACAGAACCTCTAGGTTCGTTTTTCTCTACTCATTCTGAAGCGCCCAGAGGCGGATTTAATGGTTGACGCCCGGGCCTCGACTGCTAAAGGGCTCTGAAAAACCCAAAATTTTCACTTTTTTTCTAATTTAAAAGGGGGCTCAATATTTTCTCCTGCATCCGGGGCCTCAACTGAATTTAATCCTTCTCTGCAAGCACCACACCCTAAAAGCTTTTCCTGGAATTTCATTTGCATTCGTTCATTTTTACGGCTGCTAGGGGCTCGTATGTCTGAAAAATTATTTTATGACCACCCTGTATGTCTTGTCTATACTAAATATTTATTGTGGGACTGAATGAATGAACGCCAGAACTTTGCCACTGGACTTATCCCGTTGCCGAGATCTCTTCCAGCCCAGCTTCGTGGCAGAGTCTAGAACACTGTGTCAAAAAAAAACAACATACAAAAATTTTACAACATATTTTCCCCGGACAACTGGGTACTATCGCGATTAGCAAATTTTGTGGTGATTACAGACGAGATGCGATTGGGAGTTGGAGAAAAGTTTCGGGGTTTCGTTAAGATGGATGAATGTACACATATTAGGATGGAGGTATATTTTATAAAAGTAATTGAGCCCCCCCCCCCATGCCATCTCATCTGTTATCTTACACTTGCCATATTATGTACACAGGATACAAAAAGAAAAAGAAATGAGAATCTTATTGTGAAATAAAAAAAAAATATATATATATATCCATCGGAGCGAGTCTCCTCTCTCGCTTAACACCTTATTGGTGAGCAAATGGGTTTGATAACTTGCGGACTAGAAGCCAGCATCAGTTTTATTGGGTTGAGTTCACTCGCTCGGTGGATTTGATGAAAATATACAAAATAAAAGTACTGTGTGGGGGAATAATATACAATTAGGGATCACCCGTGCCATCTCGCTTAGCACCTTATTCGGTGAGCAACATGAATACGACAATATGAGTACGCACGTGTGTTGTGGACATGAAATGCATGAAGAACTTGAATAGAGGAAAGAGAAATACACATATACACACATTTATATACATATATAACTGCCAGGTCGAGTCGTCTCACCCTAACCCTATTTTGGTGAGCAATGTGGGCTTGGTTTAAATGGGGGATTGTCTGGAGAGAGCCTTAGCTAAGGATCGGCTTCGGTCTTGGTGTTTTGGTTGACTCACTCTGGCTGGTTATATTTATATATAAAAAAAAATGAATATATATATAAAATATAAACTACATGTAATGGGGGTTATTATGAAAACCATTCGTGTCCTCCCGCCTAGCACCCTAATTAGAATAGCGGAATGAAGGACACTTGTGGTTATCACATTTACATCATTGTAACGGGAATGTCATAAAAATTCTTGTTCGGGTCCCGTTAGTACATGTAATGGTTATGTATTAGTAGCGGCAGTCATGTGGATATGATATATATTTTTGTTGTTGTTTTTATCCATTTCTGTTCCCCCCCCCCTTATGTTTTCGTAACATTATTTTATAAATCTGGTGGACAGATTTTTTTGATTTTCGTTGGCGTGTATATATCTGACAAGGCTTGTAATCCTTGCTGCTGTGTTTTTGTTTTTGATAATTTGAGTGAACCATTGTTTTCTATTGTTTTTGATAATTTGAGTGAACCATTGTTTTGAGTGAACCAATACACGTACTATTGTGTTTCTATTTGTTGGATCTAGAAGTGCTTGAAGGGAGGAGCGGCTATCAGTTATTATTAAAACTCGTTCTTCTGCTTCCGTTGCGTATTGTGCAGCTGCTTCTATCGCTAACAATTCTGCTTGAAAGTTACTATTGTTTTTATCTAGAGCCGCTTGCCACGTTTGCTTTTCTGTATTGTTTGTGTATACAATTGTATATAAGCTGTTTGTTTATAGGCTGCCCCAACGCCTTCATCGGATTTGGAGCCATCTGTGTATATGTGGGTGTTTGCTAGTTTTATATCGTGGCCGTCAATCGAAATTTGATTGGGGATAGTTGAGCAGGAGGAGTGGTTATGCCAGCCATGCTCCCTTGCGTCAAAGTTATTGGGGTCAAAGTCTAGAAGTTCTGGTTGAATGTTTTCCTAAACCTAACTGCGTTTGTGTAGACTGCTTCCATGTGGGGCTTTAGGTGTGGGCAGTTGCCTGTGATCACCTGGAGTCCGAGCGTGGCTGTTGTGTCATAGGCTCCGGTTATTGTTAAAAGAAATTTCCTCTGTTTTATTGTGGGATTGGATGAAATGAGGTAAGCTTATTAGAAAACTCGATCCGCTCCGGAAGTTATACTACTTAATCCGATAATTGGGTGCAGCGAGGTAAACCTACTCAGCACCAGAGGATGCTAAAAGATGCAGCATGCATCATAACTCAAAATTAGTCACTAGACTAATTAAAGCTAAAGCTCAAAATTTGGGAACAAAAATGTCATTAAGACATGGGATTTATTACACCAATTGATCAATTAACAAAAATAGGCTTGTAATTCATTCACATGGCCTAAAAAACTTCAATTAACAATTAATTACAATTTATATTATACGATACATTTTTTTTAAAATTTAAGTTACAAATTTAAAATTATTTACAAATAAAAATGTACAATTATTTTCATATTATTTATTTACGTTGAAATACTTTCACCCCTAATTTAAACAATGCCCTTTTAGCGAGTACCTTCACAGAATACCTTAATTTGAAACTACAGTATATACACAATTCACAATCAGCTTTAAAAACATTAATCAAGCTACGTTAAATTATTTTGATATCTTAACCTAAGGGGATTTTAGGGTCAATATTCATAGTTTTATGCTTGACATTACTTTCCCACTTTCTTCTGCATCACCTTACAGTTATTATCTGTTTGCACAGGTGATTTTTTGCAGATTCAAGTTCTGTTGAGATGGTGACAGTGAAATGAGGTAAAAAAATGTCTTCCACCACTCAAATGGCAGTGAAATGAGGTGAAATTGTTCAGTTGTTCATCTAACAGTGATGAATACACGCTTCAGGTATAGAAGCGTGTCGGTCTGGTCTTCTTTCGCTAGCCCTGAAGCGTCGCAAAACCTATCGAAACGCTTCTTCCACTTCAGCATGGGCAGAGATAGACTTCAAAAATTGAAGGGAGGGCCATTATGAGGATGTCAAATTTATACACATTAGATCAGTTATTCCCTTCCCCCGTATCTCTGCTCTGCCCATCCGTTTCAGCCGGTTGGTGTTGCAAATGGAAAGGTCCTGGACACGGCACTCGGAATGTTAACGAAATTCGCTAAGCCCTAACCACGAACAGTCACACGACACTATGTAACAAAGTAAAAATCTAGTCCCAGTTCGTCGAACGAAAGAAACGAAGTCAAAACTTACGCGATGATGTTCGAAAACTGGATGGGTGGATTTTCTCGCATACCGCGCTGCTATCATGCTTCATTTGTTCTCTAACCATATCATATGTTGGCCTATAATATTTAAAGCCAACAAGAACTATAACAAATATTTTTATTAACATAAAACAACCCCCCTTCCCCCCCAGCGTTCGTCTCGCACTATTTTGTTCAAAAACCCAACGTTTTTGAACCTTCTCTGCTGCGGTTACCGTCTTGGCTGGCTGACTGAAAGATCAGAATTATTTCAAGGAGTGCCGAGTGTATTGGTCCCTTTCAGTCCCTGGATGAAGAGAGAAAATTGTGTGTCTATATAGAGGTGAATAGAGTGTGTGGGTGTAGGTGTGAGTATATGAGGAAAGAAAAAAAATTAACTGAAAAATGTATAGGATTTTCTGAATGTTATGCTGAAACGAATCTTTGAAAAGAAAAGCGACTTGTCAAAACCCACGTCCCCCTTGCATACCGGACAAGCGCACTAACCACTACACCAGAGGCACACTTTTAACATCCTTATAACACGCATGATTAGCTTGAAGCGCTGAGGGGAGACATTGCAGCCTCCCTCAACTACAACAATTTCCACCGAGCTGGCTATAGTATTAAGTATTAACATATTGCATGCGGGCTATTGGACTTCCGCGTGTAGTGGGCGTTTTTTCGTGAATTTCGCAGGAGTTTGGCCATTCAGTAAAATCGCAATAAATTGACAACTACTTCGTTTTTCTCAACGAAACTTTTTTTATTTTACACTTAAATATATGCTCTACGTACTTTTGCGGGATATTTTAAACTTGTCGATATTTTGATAATATCTGTTTGATTCCGTGACTAAATATGTAAAAAAAGTCGTCACCTATAAATAACTGCTGCATCAACTGTGGATTCAGGAACATTAGTCATATCAATTATCCCAGGACGACCCAAAAATTCTTCAAGGACTGGAGGATTGTCAATTGATGACCATTCATCTGCTTCTTCATCATAACTTGTTTCAGAACCGCTATAATAGTTCTCCGAGTGAACACTCGAGAACGTGGAATAATGTCATCATCGTCGCTTTCTTCGTTATCTTGACTTTCGGAATTACTATCATACGAAAAATCCGATAATGCATCAGCATATATTTCTTGATCACTATTTTCGTCACAATAGCTCATTTTATCATTGTTGTAATCAATAATAGAAAAAACAAGCTTCAAATTTACAAAACACGACTTGTACGTTCTGAAGCTGTTATACCAAGTAACTCGACAAACTAAACTTCTAGAAAGAAACAATGGAAATCGTTGCAACACAAACACCATACACACTTACAATGCCCATCGTATTTATACGATACCCGCTCTCCAGCACAAATCTACTAAATACGTACTTTGATGTGACCCGCGCTCTAGTGACAGACTGCTAAAAACGTAAAAGCACGTTTCCCGCATGCAATGTGTTAAGAGATGGGTTTCCCCCCCCCCCATCATCTCTTAAATGAAATTTAAGTTTATGAAAGAGAATTTTGTGTGTGGTAACAATGTACCTTTTCAAGTTAGTGCATTTATGCCTAAGTCGGCAATTCGGGACAAGAGAATCATAAGTAAACTAAAAGTTTACTTAATTCATCTACTGGGGGGGGAGGGGGGGTATTTCGAAACCTCGAAAGAGAATGCCGGGATGGAAATGTTTATTACGTGTTATAGTTTAGCGGTCAAGAAATAAATTTCAATTCCGAAAACTTGGAAATTTTCGTCATGTCCAGTTGACGTAACCCCATTAGCTGAGAGAGAGAGGTTCCATTTCAGCATTGGTTGAAACAGTGGTCAGGTCGTCCGGATGAAGAAATGCGGTTACCGTCTTATATCTCCATCCATTCGTCTATATATTCTATTCTGGTTCTGGTATATATTCTAGAAACCTTGTCTCCATCTACATTGCTAACAAATTCGGAGGTTCGCTGAACGTATTTGTGTCTTTCATTTACTGTCTTTTTGTGGTGAAACCCTAAATGGCATTGCCACTATCAAAATCGAAGAAATGTTGAAGAAAAACACAGAAATTTACCAAAAAAACTTTCAAAAAAGGTTTCAATGATTAGGAGCCATTTTTTTGTTTTGAGGTGCCATGGGAATGGTCTCCATTGGCCCGAATATTAAGACGCTAATGATCTTTATCATTATTTGACATTTACACTGTAGTATTAAATTGGAAAATTTACAATATTGTGTGAACACACACGCGCGAGTTACTTTGGCCGATTTTTATAAAACTTTGTTTAATCTTATGCTATGAAAATAACAAACATAATAAATACCGAGATTTAAGGTAATATTTAGATAGCCCTCAAACCTTTCTCTAAAGACTTAACAAATCCACTTTCTATAATATTTTTATGAAATTTATTTATTTTTATTTTGGGAAAAAGTAGCCCGTGTTTATGGTGCGCTTTCTTTGTGGCCCTGTTAACATTAGAAAAAATCCCCCATTGGCCCGAACATTGGAAAAAATCACTGAAGTGGCCCACGACCGGTTACAAATCCATTAAGAGTATACCGCAGGGCCGTCATTTCAACTTTTCCCGGGGGGGGGGGCAAAGAACATGTACTCAATGTATGTATATATATATATATATATTTGTATGTATATATATACAATTTTTTTAGTGTATTTTCAAAAGTCGGGGGGGGGGGGCAACGGCCCGAAAATGACGGACCTGGTGTACCGCACTCATCAAAATGTTCAGCATTCCTGCTTTAGACCAAATAAAGAGCTTTTTAGTCTTCCTCCACGCGAATAGGAGTTCAGTTTTTGAATAATAAGAATTATACAGGGTGGACGAGAAGTCCTGGACATATTTTAAAAATTAATAAGAAATCTACCAATTGCCATAAAATAAAGATGTGGTTTGCACTAAAATACTTTTATTTTAATTTATCAAAAAAAATGAAAAGTTCAAATTTCACTCCCGTGTCGCTGTGAAACGAAAAACTCGACGTAACACATGAAATGCAACAAAAACAGTGCATAATTAATGTTTATGACAATTTGCGCGTGACTTAAAACTATCACATTTCAATATGAGCGCCCTTCTTAGCTCGTTCTACATCTAAACGGGTGAAAGGGCGCTCATGTTGAGAAATATGGTAGTTATATCTAAACGCAAATTGTCATAAACATTAATCGTGCACTGTTTATGTTGCACTTTATGTGTTATGTCGAGTTTTTCGCTTTAGAGCGCCACCTGTAAGTGAAATTTGAGCTTTTTTTTTATTATAAAATAAGAAAGAAAACTAGAACGTGATAAGTGTTTTAGTGCAAACTGCACCTTTTTATGTCAATTGATTGATTTATTATTAATTTTTAAAAGTGTGTAAAGGACTTCTCCACCCTGTACGTCATAAGGGGGAGGGGAAATCAGGATTTTGCAGTTACATAAGTGAGGCCATGAAAAGGTTGGGAACCACTGCTTTAGATCCTTGTTATGAGGGACCCGGTCCGCGAGGTGACTCGACACAAAATTCTCACCTACGCGAGACATCTTTCGGCGCCCCTCCAGTGAATAAGCTGCATCAGAAAAATTATACAGAAAACTCAAAAGAGTTTTTGAGGTATCATATTTGTATGCGATGCCTCACTCAATACATAATACAGTGATACTAACGAAGAGATAATTCGTTCCCGAATCCCATTCGTTAGCCGAAACATGATTTTCCATAGGTTTCTATGAAAAATTGTTTAATTCATTCCAGTTATGGACTAAAATTTCAAAATAACTTTCATGAAGCATTAAGAAGCACTATTAAAAAATAGAATCTGACCGAAAGCTGGCAACTTCACAATTGGATGAAGGGAGAATTCAAAAGAAGATGACAACTAACAATTAACATCTTTTTATGTTGAACTATGTACGCTATGCTGTCGGGTTAGACTGCAAAAGTCAGCGAGTAGGTGTGCTATGTGATATAAGTCAACTCATTTCTCTCTCACACACACTTGCCAGATGGAAGAGATAATGAGTGACTGGAGACCGTTCAGTTTGGTATTAATAGTCTTAATATATGCACTGAAACCATTCGAGTCTTTTTTTTCCCAAGCATTTTCTCTTAGCTTAATCATTCATCTTACATGAAATGGCTCAAAACTTATCTGAAAGAGTAATTCGGAGGTGGAAATAAAAATTAATCTGGCTCTAGTGACAGTTACTCACTGGATTCATTTTGATTGGCACGAAAATTTAGCTCACGACGCGGCTGTTTTATGTTAGCGCATGCATCCTTATCAACTGAAATTTTCGTTAGCCGAAAGATGACATAGGCAATTTAATCGTTAAAGCTCTTACCCTGTGCTTATTCTCCCACTTCTTCATAAACCGTGATCTATTATTATCGTTATCTATTATTTGTGTAACTAGCAAGATGCAATATTTGACAATTGTCGATGGAGCCTGAGCCATGCACGGTTTGGAAAAAGAAAACAAAAAAAGAAAAAGCTGGATGGCAATGCTCCAAAAACGACAGTTTTCTCTGTAAATTATTCCATCCAGTACATTCATAGTTTAAATTTTACAGGCAAACATTTTTTCAATTATTTTCTCCTCTTATCCTTGATTAGGTACCCCTGCCTGTCCTCCGAGTGCATGCTTTGCTCCGGGCTCCTTCAAGTCTTATAGTCGCGGTCGGTACTCACAACAACTTTCAACCGATTTATTTCATTTATATATTTTTTTTATTCCGGTTCCAGGAACAACTCTTGCCAAAGATGGAGATGCTGCTTTTCTAGAAGTTACTGCATCTGAACACGTAAGCCAAGTTGCCGAGGCATTCCACGAACTTTGCCGTGAAGTGCATGCATTTAGACGACGCTCCAAACAGTCTCTATTGGATCGCATGTTGGGGGGGAGTAGCAAGAGTGGCAACAAGACTGAAACTAATAAAAAATGATAACTTGAAAGCTCATGTTGTGTAAACTGATGATGTCTGTGACAAAACACCCTTGATCATACTCACCAGTTGCTCGCGATGAACGTTGTTTTTTCATGTGTCGTGTCGTTAAAGATGACGGATGTTGATATATCTACTGACATTTTTTCCAACTTATTGGCATCTTTAAACCTCATTGTTTACTTTAAAATTTGGATAAATAAGATTTTATGAGGGTTAACACTTAAAAAAACGAATTTTGCCGCCTTGAAGATTCTTCTGGTTCGTGCCAATTTCAGTTTTCACAATCAACGTTAAATATTTGTACTGAAACGAATTGGGAACGCACATGAATCATATTTTTACCTGAACAATTTTTTTTGTATAGTTGAACCTACAGCAATATAAAGTTTCAAATACTTTTCATGCAAATATTGAATTAAATGAAAAAATTAACGAAAACTTGTGTGAAGTAAAATTATACGAAAAGGAAAACAAAATAACGAGCAAAAACTAATTTTCTAAATATAAAAATAGAATATTCGATGTGAAAGTTCTCCCTGCATCGATATATTTTTCAACACTCGCTTTATACTGATCATTTGTACTCACACGAGAATGAGCTAGAAGAATGAAAAAATTTCAACGGCATAAGTTACGTTCAGAAGGAGGCCTATATACACGTGTCAAAAATTACGGTTTGAAAGGCAAATTTAAACGAAGAAAATGCACCGAATAAAAATTACCAGCTGGAAGCGTATACAGTTGCACAATGATGGAAAGAATTGATACCGAACGAATTTAGTGAAAATTCTCATATTTCGTACAAACATGAAGCAAACAATTATAACATTACAGAAAAATTTGAAAATGAGGAAAAAAAATATATTTAATATCAAGTGCACAAGTACTCTTCTCATTTAATTGAGAAGTGTTGAACACACTAGTACTCGTGAAGCATTGTTAGGATGATTGCTTTTCCCTCATGAATTACTTCTGAGATTCAAGCAAGGAGATATATCTGGTAAGTGTATGCATGTGCTCTGTTTGAATAATTTCAGTTTTAAGAAATATTTTGACTAGCGCAGTTGAACATTGTCTTTGAGAAAGGTTATTTAATAACCAATTAAATTAAAGTTGCCTTTTGCCGTTTGAACAACATTGGAAAGTTCGGCTTTCGACTTGTCAGAAGTCTCGTTCACTTGCTGTTACAGACGAGACACTACTCTAAGGTGAATGTGCGAACCCTCTTCAAGAATACATCTTTTGAGCTTCAAAACAACGTATAGCTCTTCCGCATATTAAACCAGTATCACATGCATGTGAAAAGCAGAACGTTAGTTACAAATCCCAAAAGCTTCTTGCATTCACTGATAACAAAAACGACCAGATTGCGTTTGGCTAGATTATCAAGGTAAGGCGAGCACAAGACGGAAAAATCAGGGTAGTTAAAGGACTGCCATTACCGTACTAATTAAAATCAAGGCAAATGACAGAACAAAGATAGATCCTTTGATGCATTTTTTGAAGGCCCGTTGATCGATCTGTATGTTTGGAGAATAAGTTTTGTGGGTGTCAAAAATCTCATGTACATTTTAAATTATGAGATTTTTTTCAAATAAATAATAATTTGAACATACTGAGTAGCACGTTTTTTTATTGGTTTAGGGAAAACAATTAGCATTCAATTCTGTGGTGGAAAGATTTCGGGCAGTTTGGCCTTCATGAATGAGCGATAAGACTGGACGTTTTGCTCGCCCGAGCATGGCCAACGAGTATCTTCGGGAGAGATAGCGATCAAATGATACCACACGGGATGTAGCAATTTTTGTACTTCTATTAGAGCTGGAAACGAACGCCGTTGACTGAAAAAATGTGCATCATTATGAAAATCTCAATTCTCTCTGAATATTAGAGAGAGAAAAATGTATTCGTGAACAAAATCTGTTTATCGCTGAATAAAAATCTTTATGGCCGTAGACGAATGTATGTTCTGCCATGGTTGATTTTTCTGTCCTCCCCAGTCTACAGCTTCTCTTATGTGTTCTCAAATTCCAGCCGCCAAGCGATTTTTCCGTGATTCTGATGTATACCTGTTCGTACGTACGGTGTACACTGTAACCACCGGCTGTCTCCCCAGTCCTTGGTCGATCTGAAACAATCACCTATTTTCTTAGTCGGCTGTAAATTGTTTTTATTAAAAATTTCTTGATCTTGTTCGTAACATCCAAAACATGCAAGGCCATAGCGAGGGAAGAGGGACCTCACGTCCAGTTTTCTCTCCTCATCCTTAAAAATGTGATGAAATTAACTTGGAAAACTATTGTTCTGTCACTTCAGTCGTTGTCATCCCCGAAATAGCAGTTGCCTTTCCCGAAAAAATATTTTGGTTACTGCCTTGATCTTACATTATGTAATACTTCGAACGATTGTGTTACAATGTTCTCTGTAAGAATGGCCAAGAGAAAAACTTTTATATCGAGAGTTCCACTTTATTATATCTATTCGATATACGAAATGAAACTTTATGCGTTTAATGTATTATCTATACGCAGCACGTTATCAGGATTTTCTCAAAAAAAGGGAGATTCATCTTTTTTTTTCTTCCCAAGACGGGTTCTCCTTTCGTGCATACGCCAGCGCATATAAGGTGCTAAACAAAAGTTTAAGAACAACCGAAAAATTACCATATCTCAAAAACCTGTTGATAAATACATGAACATTTTAGAGTGATAACTACAACTAAAATTAAAAATTTTCCAGTGAAAATAATTTTGAGTGCTGCACTGCTCCAGAAAAAAAAGTGTTTAAATTATAGAAAAGGTCAAAACCTGAAAAAACGTAAAAGGACACGCATGCGTGTTTTCTGACGTCGGGGAAAGAAATTTACGTATTAGGCCAGATTACACAGTAAAAGTTTTCTAAAAGTTCTTTTATAAAATTTAAAAAATTCAAGCAGTAAGATTATCGGTTGCATTTTTTCGAATGTAACCTATGATCTTTACTGGCTGGATTTTTCAAGTTTTATAAAAGGGATTTAATCAAACTTTTATAGTGTAATCCCGTCCTCAGGCTTTCTGGATCACGTGATATTTCCCTCTTTCTCTGAAGGGTTTGAGGCACATACAAACCGTATCCAAGGTAACCAACATGGTGACTTCCTCACCCTCTCATGAAAAAAAAAAAAAATCTAAATTAAAGAAATGTAGAAATGAATTGATTTTTTTTCTTTGTGATGGGCACTGAACCTTTCCAAAATTTTTCTTTGAAGTTAAAGGTTATCGATCTGTCTGTTGTTTTGCTTTAAAAAATGTTTCAATTAAATCTACGAAATTTCTTCAATGTAATTTATGAGCCATTATTATTTTTTTAAAATCTTGAAATATATGAATTGAGACAGTTGAATATTAAAAGACAATACGGAGATGTTGATTTTCGCTTTCATATTGAAGAAAATATAAATAAAAAATTGAAATCGATGTGTTATTGCATAAATATTCAACTCAAAAGTAGGTCCGGCTAATTATTTTATATTTAATTTTCTAAACTTTATATATCTATGCGAATGAAATCGGGTCTGTCTTGAAAGTGTGAAGATGTCAAAGGCCCCCAAAGCAGAATGTTTTGCATTGTTCTGCAACGAGTCCTCAGCTGACTGAAATTGTTCTGTGGTAGAAATTCGTTTAGAGCGTTTTCCATGCAAAAAAAAACAAAGTTCTTTCCTAAAATTCTTTCTGAAATTGGAAATTGTTCTGCAGTAGCACTGATTGTTTTGCGACGTACGTCGCAGATTTCGGCATATTCTACTTCGGGGTCAAAGGCAATACATCTATTAGAAATTGAAAGGGGAGAAATCCTTGCTCTCAGAGAAAATGGAATGTCTGGTCACATGAAATGGCGAAAAGAATCAAAAGATTGAAGACTGTTGGTTACAGTTTCATAAATTGGCCCGAGAAATATGGACCGAAAGCTTGCATTTCAGAAGAAATACAACTTGCCTTGTACAAGTCGAACAGTGCATGATGTGTTAAAAAACAATCCGGATGTCCAGTATGCAAAAATGAAGTGCAAACCTCTTCTTATAAAACAGCATAGACAAGAGTGAGTTCAATTCACCAAAAAGCATGTATCTTTTGGTGCCAAGTGAAATGTTGTTTTCTGTGATTCAATTTAGATCAATTTGTTTCAACAGGAAAATGCTTCTGCGCATGTTTCAAAGTCACAGTCTTCGTTTGAAGTCAATTCGGTGGAACTCGTTGCTGGCCAGCCAGAAGTTCTGATTTGAATCCTGTAGAGAAGCTGTGGGACATTGTGGCATGACAGAAGTATATAGAAATGGTACGTAGTACGAAAATAAACATGACTTTATGGCAGCAATCAAATAGGCTTGGAAAAAGGTTCCACAGCAAGTTATGACTTATCTCGATCAAGGAGAGAGAGAGACATCCAAAATAATAAAGATTAGTACGAACAAGGGAGATTTTCGTGGTTATTAAAATGGTTTTGTGCGTAGTTTTCCAGTGTCCTTATACTTTTTCCAGGTTTTGACCTTTACTATAAATTCAACAATTTTTTTCTGGTACTTGTAATAATCACTGAAATTTTTGTGTATTTACATCAATAGGTTTTCGAGATAGGGTCATTTTTCGGTTGTTCTTAAAGTTTTTTCCAGCACCTTACGTCTAACAAATCATTGTGAAAATTGTACGGAATTATGATCACAGTTTCATTTCCCCGAAAAAGGTAACAGTGCTCGCTTTTCTTGAGAAGAAAATATCCCTTTTTCATATATAAAATTGTATCAAAAATTATAAAATTAAATATAAAATTTTCAAAACATTATTTCAGTGGTCATTGGATAGGAATTGCTTCGATTTGGAAGGAAATGTATTGTGATCGTAAAAAAAAAAAATGCATAGATCGTTGCCATAGTAACCTTCCCTACATTGTGCACCTGTATTATACAAATGAACAAAAACTTTTGGTTCATTAAATTATTCAAGTTCACCCCAAGAAAAAAAAAACCAATTATAATATATATATATATAATACACACACACACAGGGTGTCCTGTAAGGGCTATAATACGGCCTTTGTCTCATCAACCGTCCGTGGTAGAAGTATGATTCCAATATAAAAAATGCTCAACAGGCGTTCAAAAATTTTCCTGTACCAGTTTTGAGAATGAAAATAGTGTGTAAATTTTCATACGGCTTGCCTGTGCTGTAACTTCTAATTAGGAAGTTGTTGCCCTGTCTCTCCTGATGCCAACAAAAAAACATTCCATGTTTCCCAGTGCAATATTCAGAGATATTCGAATTTGAAAAACGGAGGAAATTCGGGGAAGAACAGCGTTAAATGCGGTTAATGGCGTAAAAACCGTTTTACCCGCATTTTAATGCTGTTTTTTCCCAAATTTCCTTCGTTTTTGAAATCGAATGTCTCTGTGAATATTACACTTGGAAACATACAATTTTTTGTTGGCATCAGAAGAGACAGGGCAACAACTTTCCAATTCGGTTTTTGAGCGCACGGGGACCGTATGAAAATTTAGATTTTTTTATTATTTTGTTACACACTATATCTTCACTCTCAAAACTGGTACAGAGTAATTTTTGAACGGCTGTTGGCCATTTTTAAGACTGGAATCATACCTCTGCAACGGACGGTTGATGAGATAAAGGCCGTGCTAGTACTTACAGGTCATCTGTACATTGTTGAAAAATTAAAAATGTGGATGAATTAAATATGGAGTTCACGCTTGTCACTAATATTCATTTAAAAAAATAGGTCAAAAACAAATTAACACGATGCTAGGTGGGTGAGATGAAACTTTAGCAAGCGTTTCGATTTGTCAATAAATTAATAAATATAATTTATACTTGCCAAATGACTTGTCATATAATCTCATTTTTTTTCATTTATGAAGTTACTAGATATAGAAGAATCGAATCTTGACATATCTGTATAAGCAAAAGATGATAAAAAATGTGCTTATATCATAATTATATCAGGGGTGGAATTTTATAAGGCCGATTAATAAATGCTTGTAAGATAAATCGGTGTTTGTACCGAGTCTGAATTGTTTAAAGCATTTTTTCCATATTTTATGGTTTTTTTTATAAAATTTTTCTAAAAAATCATTACGAAACGTTATTACTGACATTTATCCCGGATGACGAAAAACCACTATTTCTATAAATGATTTATAAAATTTGATGTAGAGAAAAGTGCGCCTGAGAACACTCGCACACTAATCAAAAATCTATCTACAGTAAAACTTCGATTAACCGTCACCGTCCGGACCAGGGCAGTGACGGATAACAGACATATCTTGATACATATGTGTACAGTAACGTGATTTCACTGAGGACTTGGAACGATAATGAAAATAAAATCCTTTAAAAGTGAATAATACTTACATATTGTATTTAATTTTATACACACGCACAAAACGATCAATATAAACAGTGGCGACATTGAAAATAGCGTCCTTTATGTTGTATCTTTTCCAAAATTCTTTGACAGTCATGGCATCATCAGATGAAAGCAAGCCTTCAATAAAATCTTTTCTGGAGCGTTGCTTCATATTTTCAATTATGTTCTGGTCCATAGGCTGTATAAGTGGAGCTGTATTCGCTGGGAGAAAGAGGCATGATGATGGTGATCATCACTTTTGAGTTCACAGAGGGGTATGTCGGGGCATTGTTCATTAACAGCAGTGCTTCCTGCGGCAACTTCTTTTTGGCAATATGAGCTCTAACTTGAGGCACGAAAACTTTGTGGAATCATTCTGAAATTGTTTGGTCCATCCAAGCATTTTTTTGGGCATAATAGTTCGTAGGCAATGCGTTCATGTTTAAATATTTGATAGGACGTGGTTTTTTGATTTACCAATTACAAGCAGGGGTAACCTATGATTGTCTGTGGCATTAGACCATAGCAGTGATCCCATCTTTTTGGACTTTAAAATCTTGGGTTGTTTTTTCCGTATTTTTTTAGACGATGACGGATAACAAACTGACGGTTGAACGAGTGACGGTTAATCGAAGTTTTACTGCATTTCTGTCTTTGATTTCTTCAATGAAGCATATGTTACAAAACTTCAACATCGCAATGTCTACATGAATCATACGACTTAACTTTATACGATTTTGTTCTCTGTTCGGCCTGGAATTCACATGCTACTAAGTATCACGAAAGCACGCTTTTTTCCGACAAATCTCACCTAGTGGCATAGTATTAGTTAGAACATGTATAAGCCTACGAAAAGAGCTAGTTTTGCGGGTGTTGTTTCTTTTTTCTTTTTTAAGCACGTAGGCTATAAGTTGAGTGACAATGGCTCGAATGTCGACTGTACATAAAAATTGCTTCAATGATTTTGTTCATTGTTTTTTGTTTTTTTTTTGGAGAAACCTAGTATGTACCAATACTTTTGTGCTGGGCTACTTTTCTCCTTTTGAATCACGGTCCATGGCTGGATGGACAAGATCTAAAAATATGATTTTCCTCATTTGTTCAAAAGAAATTTGAGGTCCAAACAGTCTCCCCCCCCCCGAAAACCATCCAGAATTTTATGTCACACATCAAGTATGGAGTGTGGCACATACACAAAACATAAGTATGTTCATAACAAGTACGCTTCAGGCTGAGCTAGGGCTTAGCAAAAGCATGCGGAAAATAGCACGCTACCTAGCAGCATCTAAACATGCTTTTTTTTCATAGCATGTGTATTCCAGTCCGTTTTTCATAAAGCCGAGGCCACACTCGTGTCCAGCCTGGCCCAATACATTCCAAGGTTTGTCATGATTAGTATGACCGCTTCGCAACTGGCAATTACCGTCAAATGTTGGAGGCCGGAAGGTATTGGAAAACTGGTTGGAGAGAACGACCAGAACCTTCCAGCGGCTGGAATCCAGCCCTCCCCACACCCCGAGTCGAAGGAGCCGCCTTCTTTCCCGATCTTCCAATCCGTCTGACCACACATTGGTCGAAGAACGCCAACAGTCACAACATGCGTTGGCGTTCTGGAAGCAAATATTGGTTGGCTAAGGAACATTGGGTCAGGCTGTAGCCTGCCTGGTCCAATCTTCCGTTGATGAATATTTGCTTCCAGAATACTTTCCCAGGCCAACGCGTGTTGTGACTGTTGGCATTCTTCGACCAATGTGCGGCCAGACGGATTGGAAGATCGGGAAGGAAGGTGTCTCCTGTGGAACAGGGCTGCAACTAGGGGGAAGCAGACGGGTCTGGTGCCCTGGGTGGCGGACCAGAGAGGGCTCAAATTTTACCCGTCAGCCGCTCCTTCAACATTACAAGGGGTCACCAAATTGTGTGCTTGTTCCGGCTGACCAAGCATCTATATAGCGGCCCTGGGCTGGAAGGTCCTGGTCGTTGTCTTCGATTTTTTTAATACCTTCCAACCTCCAACATTTGACGAACATTGCCAATGGTGGAGCGGCCACACTACCTGCTCATGACCAACCTTAGAACGTATTGGGCCAAGCTGAACGCGAGTGTAACGTTGGTTGTAGTGAGCAAGTTTTTTTTTGCTCTTCCAACACCTATGATGGTTGAAGTTATCGTGTAAGAGAAGTGTGTGTGTACATATTTATATAGTATACAACCTTTTTCTGTGTCGTTGCCTTTTATGTTGTGTTTGTTTTAAGAAGAATACAATTGACATGATTGCATATTATAAGATTCCATTATCATCTTCGTTTAAGTACCCTCGATATTATCAATTAAGTATCCTCGTGTTTTTTCTGCAATATTATTTAGATTATATGTCAGGGCTGATCCGATTAATCTAGCAATATTTTTAATCGTGGTTGAAAATTTTAGTTGAGTCAATCAACTCGATAAATCCGATTAGTTGGATTATGTTTTTTCATTAAAAACTTGCAAATTAACTTGGTTTATTTCACAAAACCGATTAGATTTTTTTTTAATTATGCTCCTATACACAAAAAATGAAATAAACATGCCCCCCAAGGGTGGGGCTGACAGGTCTTCAGTTCGAAGACCCGGGACAATTCCGGGTTCAATCATTTTTTGTTTTCCCACAATATAAATTCACTATAGATGGACCCACCAAAGATCTCAGCATAGGGGTCGTGCTACCGGAGGGGGGGGGAAGCATGGAAGTAAGTGATTGTAGTCTTAAAGAAGCGGAACATTATGCATTCGCAAAATTAATGTTAAAATAACGAAATCTCGATTTAAAAGCTATATTAAAGTTCGATTTTTTTTCCAAGAAACTCTTGACAAAATGAGCATTTCCATTGAAATGGCCGAGTAACGTGAGAAAAATAATTTGTCCTGTAAAGAATAGGAAAAAATTGTGATAATATTTTTTAGAATAAAATCAGTCTGAAAAATAAACTGATTATATATACACTGAAGAGCCAAAAAAACTGGTACACCTGCCTAATATCGTGTAGGGCCCCCGTGAGCACGCAGAAGTGCCGCAACACGACATGGCATGGACTCGAAATATCTGAAGTAGTGCTGGAGGTAATTGACACCATGAATCCTGCGGGGCTGTCCATAAATCCGTAGGAGTAAGAGGGGGTGGAGATCTCTTCTGAACAGCACGTTGCAAGGCATCCCAGATATGTTCAATAATGTTTATGTCTGGGGATTTAGGTGGCCAGTGGAAGTGCCTAAAGTCAGAAGAGTGTTCCTGGAGCCACTTTGTAGCAATTCTGGACGTGTGGGATGCCGCATTGTCCCACTGAAATTGTCCAAGTCCGTCGGAATGCACAATGGACATGAATGGGTGCAGGTGATCAGACAGGATGCTTACGTACCTGTCAGAGTCGTATATAGACATATCAGGGGTCCCATATCACGCCAACTACACACGCCCCATACCATCACAGAGCCTCCAGCTTGAACGGTCCCCTGTTTACATGTAGGGTCCATGGATTCATGAGGTGGTCTCCATACCAGTACTCGTCCATCAGCTCGAATCAATTGGAACCGAGACTCGCCAGACCAGGCAACGTGTTACCAGTCCTCAACAGTCCAATGTCGGTGTTGTCGGGCCCACGCGAGGCGTAAAGCTTTGTGTCGTGCAGTCATCAAGGGTACACGAGTGGGCCTTCGGCTCCGAAAGCCCATATCGATGATGTTTTGTTGAATGGTTCGCATGCTGACACTTGTTGATGGCCCAGCATTGAAATCTGCAGCAATTTGCGGAAGGGTTGCACGTCTGTCACGTTTAATGATTCTCGTCAGTCGTCGTTGGTCCCGTTCTTGCATGATCTTTTTCCGGCCGCAGCGATGTCGTAGATTTAATTTTTTACCGGATTCCCGATATTCACGGTACACTCGTGAAATGGTCGTACGTGAAAATCCAAATTTCATCGCTACCTCAGAGATGCTATGTCCCATCTCTCGTGCGCCGACTATAACACCACGTTCAAACTCACTTAAATCTCGATAACCTGCCATTGTAGCAGCAGTAACCGATCTAACATCTATGCCAGACACTTGTTGTGTTATATAGGCGTTGCCGACCGCAGCGCCGTACTCTGATTGGTTCCATATCTCTTTATTTGCATACGCATTCCTGTACCAGTTTTTTTGGCTCTTCAGTTTATATGAAGCATTTAACGTTTGGCTGAAAAAAGGCAAAATATGCACGAAACAATGAAAACACTTGATGCTTTTCCCATGCACTAGTATATTCTCCCCCAGTTCTCCCGAGTTGAGATTATGGTGTTTTTCACTCCCCTCGAGAAGAAATATCAAACCACACTTGAGAAAATTCTGCTTACGCTCCTATTTCCTTGTATCAACTACTCTACTTCCACACAGATAATAAATTCAACAATGAGAAACCATAATTTTTATCATAATTACTGGTTTTTATTGCTCTTATTGGGTTGCTGTATTTTTGATATAGTTTAGATATGTATTCGACATCCATATTTTTTATGGGAATCTTTTTTAGCCACCTCGTTGGGCAATTTGTCTGTTGTGGCCTTTGTATTTGTATAAATAATTAGTGATGAGTCAGCGAATAGGGTCAGGGAGCAATTTCAGCAAAGATGACGCTTTAACAAGTGCATGTGATTAGAGTATCTGCACCCCTTTTTATTTTATTAGTCAGCAAAATCAGAGCGGCCAATCAAATTCTCACGTTTATACGTATCTTTCAATTCTATTGTTAGTCTTGTTATGAATATATTTGTACTCTTCGATGAGAGTTTTGGAATACAATATTGTTTCATTGTTCCCACTGTGCAATTGATCAGCAATGATGCTAAGCACTTAATGGTTGGTCTACGCGAATTGAAGGGCAAACGAAACTTTCAAAGAAAATACCTTGAAACATCACCTTCTACAGCTTGCATAGTTACCACTGCTCAGGTCTAAAGCATTTTATCATACTGCTGTCACCATTCTGGTCTTTCTATCAACTGTCAAAAACTGGAAATGAGATTCATCCAACTGAGCTACTCTCGATCAATCGTCGTCTATGCCATAGACCACATGGTACAATGTTGGTGATAAAAAAAACCTGATCGTTTTTAGCAGTTACGGATAGTATTCGAAGGAGCTTGTTCTGAGGCAACCTTGAAATCCCTAGCGGAGCATAGACGCCAGAATAGAGGTACTGAGGCTACTTGAGCTTCCTCCCCAATGAACTCTGGGGGGGGGGGCAAATCTTCCCCCATAATTATTGAGTATACAATGCAACTCACCCCTCCTGCGTACGGGGTTGAGTCCCGTATATATGGGACGAGTGGCAACTTTCAGTCCCCCCTCAATGTTCTCTTAATGCCGGCGCCTTTGTAGTAGACACATTGTCCTTCATTAATGTACAATCCGGGTTGCCGCTCCTAATAATATAATAATAACAAATCAAATGAAAATTACTCTAGAAAAATATAAAATAATAAATCAAAGACTTTTTTAAAGAAATAATTATCGTGGGCCGTGTCGCGAACATATTAAATTTACATTAGATCATGCTCATTGAATTTATTCTGATTCTTGCGTTCTGCCGCATTTAAATTTTAAATGTTTATTCGCTTCAAAAATATTTCAAAAACATTAATTAATTTCTATCGAATCATTTTAAACAATGTATTTCATATTAAAAGAAATTATACTCTTAAGCCACTCTATATGAAATTATAGTAAAAGTTCACAAACACATGACCAAAAGATATTGCCAAAAGCCACTCAAATTGAAAAAAAAACAAAAACGCAACACTCGCCCACCATCATCCTTTGCTCTTGGAGCAACCCGTGGCAGAAAAAATTGGCGTGTATATGCTACATTATATTAATTTTTAAACTAAATTTCAAAGATTCAGTCCGGCTGAGGAGAGAGCCGGATCTCCCTACCTACCCTAAAAGTTCCCGCCATGAAGTGTGTGACAAACCTAGAAAACGAGCACTTTGATAGAGATGCGATTTTCTAACTGATCAATAGAGATTATTTGTTACTTCTGGAATTTAATCAAAACGTGGGACAGAAAATAGAACGGTTATAATGTGACTCAGGCCTACTGAAAAATACGGTATATGAACTTCGAAAGGCTTTCGCTGAAGATCAGAAGTAAAGGCAGGCCTCTCAGCCAAAAGAGGGTGAAGAAAAAAGAAATGTTCAATTCTACGATTGACTAGCTGTTACCCACGACTTCGCTAGCTTGGATTTGGTAATGAGAAAATCCGCGATGATTTTCCCATGTAACATTTGAACGTTTCATGACCCCTCTTGGGGGTTGATTTTTCAGAAATCCTGTCTTAGTAGGTATCTAAATTATAAAATATAATACCGATCAAGTTTCATATTTATAGCTTCAGCGGTTTCGGCTCGGCCTTGATTTTGCCCCATATAACCTTTGAACCGCCTTATAACCCCCTTGAAGGTTGGAATTTTCGAATAGTTCCTTTTTAGTGAGTCTGTATATCATAAAATGAAACTACTGACCAAATTTCATATTTGTAGCTCCAGTGGTTTCGGCTCAGGGGGATTTCTCTATGTAACTTTGAACCCCCCCCCCCCCCACTCCCTTATGCTCCTCTTAGAAGAGGAATTTCAAATAACCCCTTCTTTGTTAGTCTTTATGTCAGGAAATAAAACTACTTCCCAAATTTCATATTTATAACGTCAGCGGTTTCAGCTAGGCGTGATTTCTTTATGTAACCTTTAAACTTCCTTAAGGATCGAAATTTCGGAAACCCCCTTGTTAGTGAGTCATTATATGTAATAAAATAAAACTACTGACCTAATTTCACATTTATAGTTTTAGCAGTTTCGGCTCGGCGATGATGAATCAGTCAGTCAGTCAGGACATGTAATTTCATACACAAGGCGTTCATAATTAAAAGCCCCTATTTTAAAGTAGCCTACTGGCGAACCCAGTCATCAAAAAATTGTGAAATTTTGTGGAGGACTTCATGAAGTGATGGAAATTTGTTTCTAGGGAATAAGTTGCACATGTCTCCACCAGAGAGCGTTTTATTAAGAAAGGACACATTTAGGCAAACCTTTACAATTTTACCAATTGTTCAACACTTTTACAATTGTTATTGCAACAAAACATGTTCCACGTGATGGCCATCATTTTCAGATACCACGTGAAATCGCAAGATGGCATGTTCCACACCTGACCGAAGTGTATGCGGGGAAATGTTCAGCACGTGGCGTGAAATGCTGCCTTTAAGGTCAGGTAAAGTTCTTGGATTGTCATGACTTACCAGATGTTTCAAATGCCCCAAAGCCGAAAATCGTATGGATTAAGGTCCGGGGAGGCCATAGATTAGGGAAGTGCCGGCTGATGACACGTTCTTCGTGTTTTGAGAACATTTTTAACACACACTGCAATGTGTGGAGGAGCTCCGTCTTGCATAAAGATCGTGTCTGCAAGGCAGTGACGTGCTTGCAGAGCCGGAGCAATTTCGTTCTGTAACAAAAATGCATATCGCTTCCCAGTGATCGAACATGCCACTGGACCCGTAGAACGCAACTCCTCGTAGAAGTAGGAACCGAGAATAAATGATGCAGTAAATCCACATCATACCGTCACTTTTGGTGAATGCAACGGAACCTCTAAGATAGCATGCGGATTTTCTGGTTCTCAAATTCGGCAGTTGTGAGTACTGAATGCACCATCCAAGTGAAAATGCACTTCGTCTGTCCAGAGGATATTCCAAGGCCATTCTGAATCGACCTCAACGCGAGCTAGAAACTGCAGTGAGAACTGGAGCCGAGAGTCATAATCATGTGGAAGCAATCGCTGCACAAGTGAAAGTTTGTACGGATAATATCGGAGGATATTCCGCATGATCTTATGGACAGTTGAACGTGTCCTATCCAACGCCTGTGCTACCACGAGAATTTGAAGCTCTGTCCTCTTCTACCTGAAACGAAACCTCCTGTACTGCGTCTATAGAAACGGGTTTTTTTCCTCTTCCAGGACGAACAGCCAACGATCCTGTGGTTTCAAATTTCATTATCATACTCCGAAGTTTTTTAACATTCATTGGACCTTTCCGAATCCTCTTCCAAGTCCGATATTTCCGTAGAGCAGTTACTGCGGAATTGCTGTTTTGGTAAAACAATTTGACCAAGAAAACGCGATCTTGTAAACTTATCGTCATTGTGAGCAGCAAACACATTGAGAGATAAGATCTCCGCGAATGTTTCTGGGTTTTATAACATCTGCTGCGTGGCATTACATAAATTTACATTTTTACTGCAGTTATTCAAAGTGAAACGCCCTCTGGTGGTGACATGTGCAACTAATTTTTTTCCCCCGAAACAAATTTCCATCACTTCACGAAGTCCTCCACAAAATTTCTGATGACTGAATGAATGAACGCCAGGGTCTCTGCCACCGGACTTATCCCGTTGCCGAGATCTCTTCCAGCCCAGCTTCGTGGCAGAGTCTGGAACAAAGTGAGTGCACCCACCTAACAGTCTGAGTGTGTAGCTAGTGTTGTGTATGATATTTCAGTGCTGCCATCTATACTTCAAATTGTGAGTGAAGTGTAAAATTTCTGATGACTGGTTTCGCCTGTAGGCTACTTTAAAATAGTGTCTTTTTAATTATGGACGCCCTGTACATAGATTAAAAGATTAAGAGTCCTTTTGGAAAATGCTATCACGACATTTGGTTCAGAATAGCTTAGAATGTACAATAACAGTGAATGCGGGGAAAGCGATGATACTGACGTCACACTTTGTACACTATTGGCCGATGATAGGTCTACCTGGGATTTCCAGCGACTGTATATAAGCTGTTCCCTTTCATCCAAGTACTGTATTGCGTAAGCATCAAAGGTGGGGAGGGTGGTTTTTTCTTTGCTCATTTTTGGTGACGGCTAGGAGTTTGAATGTTGATAACGTTATATATATATACACAAAACACACACATACATATATAAACATTACATAAATAACAAATATAACATAAATAACAAATATATATATATATATATATATATATATATTACAAGAATTATATAAAATAATAAATATTCTTTTATCCTTACATTTTCCAACACAACAAAAGAAAGTTCATTTCAGTCATATAGCACGGTAATTTTTTGCAAAAAACTGACCGGAAGTGGCCCTTTACTATAGAGTATAGACAAATTAAAATTGCTGTACGTCAAAAAGTAGTTGTTCGGAGCATTTTATTTAATTCTGCTGACAAGGGAAAGAGGTAAAAAAATGTGTAAAATTTTGTTCACGTATAATACTTAAATGGTCTTTTCGCTGTTAAATCCCATTCATGGCATGGCATAATAGATTTTGTCAGCAAAAATCGTTAGTTAATTTTGTCAGTTAACCGTTTTGGAAATACTAGCAGTTATGCTGGCAACCCCTGTATTTATTTTTCTATCAAAATCACGCATCTTTCTCATTTTACCAGCTAATCGCAATTCCAAAAAAAACACACCTTTCACAAGCATTATATTCAGTTTATTCATATCTCAAATTTCTTACGTCAATGAAATTTACGTAATGATTATGTAGCTGATTAGGGTCTATTCAAGTATTACGTCAGCGTCGATGTGGGGGGGGGTTCGGGTTTGCTGAATTCTGATGACATATGGGGGAGTTTGAATGATGCTTACGTTATCAACTACCCTTTATAAAAATATGAAGTATTCTTAATAGCATCTTACTCGGTGTGCCAAAAACGAGGAAAAAGCTTTCCCTATTTTGTGGGCACCTGAACTAACATTCTCTTTATTCATAAGTCCTCTATAGAGCCACTTTGGTAATCTCTAAATGTTCCGCGGATTCTTCAAGTGATCTGTAAATGTGTCCGGGACGCTCAAATGCTCTAGAAATGTGTCGTGACTTGAGTGCTCTAGAAATGTGTCGTGACTTGAGTGCTCTTGAACCGTGCTCGGGCAATTTAAATGCTCTGAGACTGTGCCACGCATCACTCAAGTTATCCGTAATTATGCCGCGGATCACCTAAGTAATCTGGGAATGTGCAGCGGGTAACCTGAGTGATGTGCAGAATTGCACTGGGGCAGCTTGAGGGCTCTAAAACTGGATCACATGCCACTTAAGGAATCTTCAAATGTGCCACGGTTCGCTTGAGTGTTATGTAACTGTGTCGCGGGCCACTCAAGTGATCTGTTAATGAGCTCTGGGTGACTTGAGTGATCTGTGAACGTTCCACCGGCCTACTTGAGTGATCTGAAAATGTGTCACGGGTCGCTTTAATGCTTCGGATGTGCCGCTTAGTTCATTTCTACTAAATTAACTTTGAGGTGGCAGGTCACATCCGATAACCTCACGGGGCATATTTAGCCCGCGGTAATGGGTTTAGCATATATGGCTTAGAGGGTTGGTCGCAATAAATTTCTTAAAGAGACATTTTGAGTCCTTAGCCTTGAAATTGACGTATAAAGCCGGGTTTTCCTAGGAGTCGAATTTATGCGCCATGTGTATGCGTGAAAACGCTGATTGGTTAAAAACCTGAAATTCAAGTTTTTTGACCAATCAGCGTTTTAACGTTGCTTATGGCGCAGAAACTACTCCTAGGAAAACCCGGCTTAAGAAATTTGTCATAAAGGTATTTTCTTACAAAATTTAAATTTTTAAAAAAATATTTTTTGCATCAAAAAGTGAATTTTTGATCATCTGAGAGGGGGAATTCCACCCCCCCCCCCCCATCGCTTACGTATGATCCCAATATGCGTTAGGAGGTGGAGGTCAGAGTTTTGCTGAGAAGTTGGGGAGGGGCTAAATGGGGGTTCGAAAATGGCTAAAAATCTGCTGACGTAATACTTGAACGGCCCCTTACGTTCAGTTAGCTTTATTCAATTTTTTATGGGAATTCCTTATAATTTTCATGTTGAGATTATATTATATATATATATCGGTAGTGAAAATATATGTTGTGTAAAATACGAATGTTCGAAGAAAAAAATAGAAGTACTATGCACACTTATGCAAAAACTGAAAAATTGAGAAGGTTCTCTTCCGACTTTAATTTCAAACACGCAAGCAGTTTATAAGACAATCAATATAAAATTTTATGGTTAATCTCTCGTGATGGGAACAATTTCTAAGAAAATTGAGTCATTATTTCAAAGCATTTTTTTTATTTAACTCATAAACTTTTTTTTTCATTCGGAAGAGCATCTCATTTGCAGAAAGTAAATAAAAAATATATAATGAAAGTTTTTCACAAGGCATTGTGAGAAAAAAATGAAATGTCACAGTTTGAATTTTTCTTACCATGTTGTACATTGATTAATTTCAGTGATTATACGGGTGAAGAGCTTCAGGATGATCGGTGTGAACCGACAAATGATTTCTTGTATACTACTTTTCAGTGCCAAAAATCTTCTAAAAAAACTTTGTGGTCTTTATACACGTGCGTAAATGTTTGATTATATGTGCATCTCGCAAAAAATTGTTGCAAGATATAATAAATAATTATTGTCAGTGCCATACATGTTGAACTGGTTCGACTGAATTTTTGTTTCTGCCCATGCATGCTCGAGTGTGACTCGGAAAGTTTTAAAAGCGTTTTCCTACTGTGTTCAGGAACTAAAAAATGCAAATTTTTTTCTAAAACTATTGTTTGTGAACTTGACATTTTGTGTGGGTATATATTACTAGCATTTCACTTAGTTTCTTATAAATAGTTGTGAAAAAAAGAAGTTTTTTTTTTTCTGTGAGGGAGAAGCTCCGTACGAGAAAAAAAAGCAAGCATTAAGACGTAAATAGGATATGTAGTTATAAAAGAGAGAAATCTTGTCCTCTACCTTTAAAATTTTCTTACTCATATCTACTTTCTCATCGTTTCGGAGATTTATTTGTTCAATTAGATTCAGTTGTTTCTAACCGATACTGCAGTATATAAAACTTACTACTCTGATTTCACAGTAGTGCAGTAGGAAATAAACAGTGTTTGATTTAAGCGATGTTTCAGTCTCTGAAACGTTACGGTTAACAAATTACTTTGAGCATTAGACTTTGTGACTTACCTTTATACTAATTTTATGAAAGTGTTATATATATAGTTTAGACTGGCATTGCACTATAACAGTTTGATAAAAGTTCTGCATAAAACTTTAAAAAAAAACAATCAATAAGCATATCGTGTAACCAATAGGCCTATTGGTTGTTCTTTTCAAGATTTGTAAAAAGATCTTTTATCAAATTTAGCATAAGAGGGTTGTCATATCGGGGAATTTAAGCGCGGTAGCCCAGATTGTTAAGATGCTCGCCTAAGGTACCAAAGGATGTTTAGAGGTGTCGCGAGTTCGATACCCGGTTCGTCCTTGTCAAAACTTTCCTTGACACAGGGGTACAACAAAAACGGCGACATGACCGCAGAAAAAATTGCTACCGTAGGGAGTCAGTCCCGCATCGAGGGTAGCGCACCAACCTCTCGATGAATATAAAAAAAACAAGCCTGCCATTCGGAATCGGCAATAAATTGTTGGTCCCGGTCTAATTAGCCCTCGTGTGCAGAAAATGACCGTGGTGCGACAAAAAAAAAAATGATCAAAATATCAGAGGATTTCAGTTACCCGGGTATCGATTGGGAAAACCTATCGGCTAGAGGTAAATATGAAAAAGACTTTCTTAAGTTGGTGCTTGATAATTTTTTGTATCAGCAGGTATCAAAAGCCACTAGGAGTGTACTTCAATTTTGGATTTAGTTCTCACTATTTCCGAGGATCTTGAACATGTTTCGGTGGGGGATGAGTTTTTTACTATAGTCTGTTTCAGGTTAACTTTGCAGTGAAGAGAAAGGTAGAGAGTGTATTTTCCTTCGCCGCAAAATATGGTTCTCATATATCGGAGGTTTACGATGATCCTTTATACAGAATATTTCAATTTTTTTCTATGATTTTGAAAAAAAATACTGAAAAAATATCGTTTTGAACCGATGTTTATTTGTTTGAAATTTTTAAATTATAAAAAATATTGGTTACCATTATCAAGCATCCATAGCAACGGCAACAACATTCTCTGGCGAGATATCCTAGAAATTTTCCTCGCCAATATCATTGTCGTGTTTTTTTTGTTACACAATTATATACTGTATATATATTTTCATATCGTTATTCGGTTGAATTTTCCATAACGATACAATTTTTAATTCAGTTTTACATGAGGTTATAGGCTTACATAAACACGAATATTCAATCAGTTTTATTTTCTCCCGAAAATAGACTTCAGTGAGTTTAGATAGATTACAGGAAGTGTTTCCTCTTCCACGAGAATGCCGATACTATTGTGAGAGGCTGTTTATGGGTGCAGACGTTTTGGTTTTAGGTCCTCCTTTTCCTTAATTATTTATTTTTTGCCATGTTTATGGGATAGTTTTAGTTTCCGATGTCGTATCTTCCACTCACACAAACGGACGCCATCTTCCACCCACCTGTTTCTCCAGATGCCCCTTGCCTTTAGTGTCTCTTCAGATAAAATAAGTGGGAAGGGGGTCCACAGAGAGTAGTTTAAGCTTTCATCTTTTATGTGACAGTTGTATCTTTATTTTCACCAGAGATAGCCACGCTAAAGTTCTCTGCTCTTCCATTCCTGAATACTACATTTTTGGTTTTTGAATACTCGCTGTAAACAAAACTCGATAAGAATCATCCGTAATAACCACGAGCAGCACATCAACCAAAGCGTATTAAAGAGCGTATCAAAGCGTATTATTGATACGCTTTGACATCAACCGTAACAAAAGACTAAAACTGTCGTGAAAGCGAGTGTCATCGACGTATACCGTTCGGGGGAAGGGGGATGAGCGATGGAAATTTCGGCAAGAAAAGTGAGTAAAAAAATTCTAAACTTTTCCGTATCATTATTATTATTTGGTGTTATTCCTGCATTTACACGTGAAAACAGAGTTAAGCTGCTTCTTCTTAATTTTTTTTTAATTGGCTTCAAAAATTTTATTTAACATTAATTTTTTCCATATAAATTGAAGAAAAAATTAAAAATCCCCAAGTTTTTGAGAGCTATGGTTAATATACAGTATTTTAAAATTATATGTTGCTTTCATATTATTTTGTTCGGAATTTTTTTTATAAATTAATTTCAGCTGAGAGGGAAGGGAAATATTGCAGAAAAATATTACTATGTTTTTTGAAATTTTTAGTGTTACTTACGGCACATCAATGAAGAGTAATAGTGGCACGCTGTGTGGATATAAGATAATTATTTTTTCTAAATTTTAAAACACTTTTCAATCAAAAAACAAACGATTTCAAAAACCTCACTTTAATTTCTGAAAGTATGGCAGTGGTTTTGTTTAATTCTATAATTATTACTAATTTAACTGTGCAATTACGTTACACGTAAAAAAAGATTTTTCTCAGTGAGATTGGCGAGAATCGGCCATACCTTACCGAGGCCGCGCATCGATACATTGGTTAAGAGGCTTCGTTCCCATAGCAACGAGTGATGCGGTTCCCTCGTAGCTCCCTCTTCACTGCAAAGTTAACCCGAACAAAGTTAACCCTGAAACGAACTATAGTGATCGTTGTATCGTTAGTTTTCTCAGTAACTTTTCTTCGGGTAAAGCTGGTAACAGAAGAATAGTTCCGTGTTTTCGAAGACATAACTTTGATCTTTTAAGAGACGGGAAAGACCGGTTGCAATAAGTTGATGTGGTAAGTCAATGGAAAGAATTTAAGGCAAAACCATCCTATGTGTTTTGCATGATGTCATACCCTTTGTTCGTAAAAAGCGCGTTTTTTCTCGCCCCCTTTTCTGGAGTAGTTTCTCCCTACAGCACAATGCATGAACGAGGTTGCTTTAAAATTGGCGCTTAGCATTCGCGAAAGACGATATGTTGGTTGGCGCCAACATATTACCTGGCTACGTTTAACAATATATTTTTTACTTTTACTTCGATTTCACGATCGCAGTTGGTGTAGTGGTTAACGTAAGTGACTCTAGCATCGAAAGTTGTGGGTTTAATTCCTACTCAGATCATCTGCCACCTTTTTTTTTCCTCCCTTCCACCTTCATTTCTTGATCTCTAATTTTTATAGCATGAAAAATAAAAAAAATGGAACCCGGGCCCTGTCAGCCCTGCCCAAGTGGGAGCCATGGTTTCTAGTTGTGGTGAAAACAGAGTTGATATCTTCTGTCCGGGAGCAGGGCCCCCTTTAACGGCCAGAGGAGCGAAGCGACGTCCGAGCGCAGCCGTTTGCGGTCCGTAGTAAGCCGCCTACAGGCGTATTTACTAATAAAGTAATCGGAAACGTTTTTTTGCGTTGCGGTATTATATCATTATTATGATCATTATGTTATATTACTATTAAATTATACATTATAGTAATATTGTCGCGTGAGCAGACTAAATACACGCATGTCCATAAATTGAGGATAATGCCAGCTCCGGCAAATAAAGGTTCAGAAAAAAAAACAAATGTTACTTATCCATAAAGCCCATTTATTAAACCAAAGATAAAGAACAAAAACGATGGTGTATGTATGATACCATTCATAAAAACTACGATTTTTGCTCCCTGGAGCAATTGTAAAAAATATCTCCTTTACAAAAACTTACTATTACATGGTTGGTATGATGGTTAATACATTGTATGTCTCCCATACGATGAAATACAGTCCGTGCAACGCCTAGCCATGCTGAGTATCAAATTATCGATCTGATCTTGGGGAAGATCACTCCACTCAACCAGGGCCGTCTTAAGAATATCATGGGCCCCGGGCCAAGTGGTTTTTCGGAGGCCCTATCTGGTAAATCCTAGAAAATTTCAACTGGATTGCATTTTTGTGAGGCCCCTCTTCTCTTGAGGCCCCCGGGCCATGCCCGGGTGGGCCCATGCGTTAAGACGGCACTCCACTCAGCAAGCAATGCTCTCCGAAGTTCCGGTACACATGTAGGAGGTGGTTGACGGGCTGCAACTCGTCGGCCAAGCATGTCCCACACATGCTCTATCGGATTCAAGTCAGATGAGAATGCTGGCCATTCCATACGGGTTATATCCTCAGATTCAAGGCATTCGTTTACGATGTTTGCTCGGTGAGGACGGGCGTTGTCATCCATAAACACAAATTCTGCGCCCATGGCACCCCTAAACAAACGTACATGTTGTTCCAGAATGATGTCCCGATAAATTTGGGCTTTCATGGTTCCGGTTTGAACATGCAGATCTGTTCTGGAACCCAATATAATTCCACCCCAAACGAGCAATGCTGCACCACCTTAACGGTGTCGTTCAATGATGTTGTCTTGGTGGTAACGGGTACCTGGCGTTCTCCATATGAAAGTCCGACGTGAATCAGACTGCAAGCTAAACCTGGACTCGTCGGAAAACATCACGCAAGCCCACTGTGACGATGTCCACATTGCATGTTCTCTACTCCAAGCTAATCGCTGCCGACAGTGAGTTGCCGTGAGTGGAACACATCTGACAGGCCAGCGAGCATATAGACCAATATCTCCCAAACGTCTGTACACGGTTTGCCTGAAACTGTGGTACCCGTGGCTGCAGATAGCTGACGAGACAGGTCGGATGCTGTGCTCCGTCTGCTTCTTTTGGCAGTTACTGCCAATTACCGGTCTTCATTCGGCGTTGTAACTCGGGGGCGACCTGTGCTGTAACGTCTACTGATTTATCCGTTATCTTGGAATCGTTGCCAAAGCCTAGAGATGACACTTTGGGAAATTCCAAGTTCCTCAGATACTTCCATTTGAGTGCGCCCACATTCCAGGCGGCTGATAATTCTACCACGTAAAAAATGATCCATATGCGTCCCCTGTGTCATAACTATTCGCTTATGGCACTGAGCGTCTTACAGAACTCTTGTGAACAATTTTACTTCTTTGCCACCATTCCTTATATACCCCCCTCTTACACTCTCGTCATTGTGACGTACTATCGGCATCATCTGGTGGCTTCCTGAAATTTGCATATCATTCTTGTAGATGTGTGTGATAATTCTACAGGTGAAATTTTTACTTTAGATTTCGATTTCCGTGTGATTCCGAATTATCCTTAATTTATAGACATGAGTGTAAAAGCGAAATCGTTAATTGGTCATATCATTTTACCTATCTAATTTTATTTTAAGGGATGACAGCATAATGCCATCTGGGCGACAAACCTTCAAGCGATAAGCTAGTTATTGAGGTAACCTTTGCTGAACATAATGCAAAGGATTCTAGGACTTTTTTCATTGAGAACAATAAGCATTGCGCTGTGGGGAGATTTTAGTCTGGTTCATGGAAAAATTGCGTAGCATTTAAAGAGCATAAAAATGGAGTGATATACATATATACGGGGTGATTATAAAAAAACTATCCCGACATATGGGCCCCTAACTATCATACCATTCACAGAAACTGAATGAAATTTTGGCATAAGGTATTTTGAGGTATGCGCTCAAGAATGATATGGAAAACAACAGTGTCACTCTAACAGGTACGGTTACAGTGAGAAAATTTGGAAAATATCAAATAGCAACACCAAGTTTTTTGTATTGGAATGCGATCTCCATACTGAAAAACACTAAATAGCGTTGGAATGGCACCTGTAGCACGAAAATCCCCGGAGCTAGGCAAGGAAAAAGTAAAAAGGACTTTGCCGTGCACCAGAGCATTAATGTTCGTTTCATTCGTCGCACCGTTTCTTCGGCTGAGATCCCAGCCTGATTAGTCCTCCACAAGGAAAATTTGTGAAACACAATAAAATGCTTTATTTTATGCTGCTTCTCTGTCCTTATTGGTTGTCCTCACTTTTAGCCTATCTACCGCCGGTGATTTTCATGCTACAGTTGCCGTTCGAACGCTATTTAGGGTTTTTCACAATGGAGATCACATTCCAATACAAAAAACTTGGTGTTGCCATTTGATATTTTCGAAATTTTCTCACTGTAACCGTAACTGTTAGAGTGACACTGTTGTTTTCCATATCATTCTTGAGCGCATACATAAAAATACCTTATTCCAAAATTTCATTCAGTTTCTGTGAATGGTATGATAGTTAGGGGCCCATATGTCGGGATAGTTTTTTTATAATCACCCTGTATATATAATCACCTTCTTCTCAATGCCCTTCTTTTTTTCAGTAAATGCCTGGTCACCTGTTTCATTTTTATACTCTTTAAATGCTACGCAATTTTTCCATGAACCATATATCTACTCTATAATATAAAATCACAAACTCGAAAAGGGCCTGTTGCTAAGCAACCGAGTGACGGAAGTGGGTGAAGTTTTTGAGTGACGGTAATCTGTTACGTTTTTGTGTTACGGAAGTCGGTTACGATTTTGGGTCAAGTATTCATTTAACTCTAGCACATATTGGGACCCATTTGACCCATCGGGACCATGTTATGTGCATGTACCGAGAGGCACCCATATCCTACAGCAGGGCCCTTAGGCTGGAATTTAGATGGCGAGCCCCCAAACCAGCTTTTCAGGGCCCCTTTGTAGTTAATTTATAGTGTGAAAAATCAAAAAGTGATAAGAATCGTTCTGGTCCTGTCAGCCCTGCCCTTGTTGCCCTTGGGGGGGGGGGTCATGCCGAGAGGTATGTATATGTATAATATACATATGACAACAGTGCTCCCAACACACAGGGTCGGGGTACCCGGGGGGGATTGTACGTATACCTTCATGGGAAAGTTAAAAGTTTTCATTTCCAGGGGCCCTTGATGGATCTCATTGTTTTCTTGCTGCTTTAACGTTGAAAAATTTGCGATAGCGGAAGCACAAGATATATCCAGTCTGGGGGCTCCAAAAAAATTTGCGAATTCGGTCACGGGTAGTTGCGTGGGTGGTCCTGGATTTTATTCGTTGGTAAAACGAATACAAATGAAAATTTTTCATGCCATTCGCACCGGGGGATAACCGATAAGCTTCCAAGTCTGGGCTCCATGTTTACAGGTTTCATTTTGGGGGCCCTGGATGGATCTCATTCTTTTCTGTTGTAGAATTTGCAACAGCGGATGCCCGAGATAAAGCCAGTCTGGGGCCCCACTAAAAGTATGCGAATACAACGGACAACTGATTGGGGGCCCTAGCTTTTATTCATTGGTAAAACGAATACAAATGAAAATTTTTCATGGCACTCGCAGTGGGGGATGACCGACAAGCTTCCAAGTCGGGGGCCCTATGTTTACAGGTTTCATTTTGGGGCTCTGGAGGAATCTGATTCTTTTTGTTTTTTAACATTATACAATTTGCAACAGCGGAAGACCGAGATAAATCCAGTCTGGATTTCCCACTAAAAATCTGCGTATTGTGTTCCCGCTACTAGATGTGGGGCCCTAGATTTTATTCGTTGCAAAATTGAAAAAAATGAAAAATTTTCGTGGCCCCTTACAGAGGTGTGTCCGACAAGCTTCCGGGTCAGTGCTCCATGGGAATGTTGATAGGTTCTAATTCGGGGCCCCTGGATGTATCTCATTGATTTTTGTTGTTTAACATTGTAAAATTTGTAACACATCGGTAGCCCGAGATATATCCAGTGTGGGCCCCACTAAAATTCAGCGAATTGAATCTGGGGCCCCAGCCAGTTTCTGGGGGTGCTTGATGATTCTCATTTGTTTTTTGTTGCTTTATCATTATTTTTATTAAAATTCGCTTCTTCAGTAAGCTGGTGCTTTCACACGTCTCTTTCCATAGCACGCTGATGAAGTGGTACGAAATAAACAAGATATGTTGTGAAGAGAAGTGGGGGGGGGGGGGTTGGCCGCCAAAGGCGGCAGGTTGGCAGAGCCCCCCCTCCTAGTATATATATATATAGCAAGAATTATAAAAGAGCAACTGACAGAAACCAGATTTATTTGAAAAATTTCAAAAGTTAGAGTACAGCGCCAAAAAGGCAGCTTTATACACATAACTCGAAATTATAAGATTAGAGCTAAAATGAGGAGACATAAAATAAAAATAAATTAGAAGAGATTGAAAAATTGGAAAAATATGGATCAATGAGGAGGTCGTTCTCAAGGGGGAACTCCCCAACATTGCTCCAAACTGATGGAGGAACTGATGGTAAACTTTTGCCTATTAGGCCTACCATCATTAGAAACATTTTTGCAGTTTGGAGCAATGTGGGGGGGTGGGGTTACCCCTTGAGAACAACCTCCTTATTGATCCATATTTTTCCATATATATATACACACACACAGATAGATAGATAGATAGATAGAGAGAGAGTGTAAGAAGAAAGTTGAATCAAAACGTTGGCAGATAATATTGGTGCTGACCCAAAATTATTTTTCAAGCAAGTCAACAATGGATGTAAGGGGACAGTTCGCCACTCTCGATAAAAGGATCTAGGGGTAGAGTGCCATGTAGACATATATGGTGCTTTCGATGACTTTTTCGCGTCGGTTTTTAATAGGGAAGATGATATCCAAAGTATGGGTGTGTCATGGGGTGATAAAATCCTCAACGATATTCAAGTGGAAGATGTGAAGTCATAAAACTTCTAAAGAAATGTATGTGCAAGCCAAGCACCACAGGACCAGATGATATTTTTTGCAGGGAATGTGCTAATGAATTGTTGTGAAATGCAATCGTTTCAAGAAAGATGAATAAAATCCGAGGTTCCCTCTATTTGAATGGCTAGAATTTAATCCTTTAAGCGACACAGTAGAAACCACTAAACCTCCTTCAAAATGACATATCTTTTTTAAGTAGGATTCCTTCTCCGATTTTCAGCAGGTGCAAACAAAGGGTACAGGGAAAAGTGTTCCATTGAGAAATCAACTTTACAAAAATTTGTGTTTGCCAATGCTGCAATAAGAGATCTTTAATTAGGCGAAATATCTCATTAATGCCGCTTGAAAAATAATAATAATAACAACCCCAATACGCGTTCGTATTAACTCTTTGGGGCTAGGTGGGTTATAAAAACTGTCCCACCTTTTGCTTAGTTTTTTATGCATGATGGGATATATTTTAACCCACCTCGAAAAGTTACTCATAGTCATACAGTTTAATATTTTATTAAGGTTTTTCATTCAGTTGGCAATACTATGCTGTAAAAAAGGAAGTTTGAAATGTTATTTTTTTCCTTATTTTGAGTAATGTTTTATGTTAAATAATCGAAATGAATGTTTTTTTCCATTTTTTTATAATAAAAAGTTTTTTGTGCAACTAGAGTTTTTTTTTTAAATCGTGTGCCTCAAAGAGTTAATGTATGTCATTTGAAAAAAAAAAAATTGCGTATGGCGACCTCTGTTTTCAATGAAAAAAAAAACGAAAATTACAACAGATAAACAATGTAATTTCATAGTCGAGTCGTTTGCTTCATTTAACAATCCAATCAGCATCAAGGAATTCTGTCACCTACCGCCGCCAAGCGAACATCGCCAGCTGAACTACGGATCGCTTAATCCACGGACGGTGATCGAGAGAGAATACCAAACTTCGTTTGAACCCCAACTAGGGTTTAGAGTAGACGATCCATGGTTTGATCCACTGCACTGTGAATACCGCCCTTAAAGAGCTAACTTGGATTACTCGTTGCGTTTCATATGTAAATTTAGGCATAAAGCTGTAATAGTTGTAACTCATATATAATTCATATACGGGGTGGTAACTATCGACCGCCCAATACGTGATTCTAATAATAAAAATGCATTGAAGTAATTTTACTTTCTGTGAAAAACAAATATGGAAAAGTGCTTTAAGTTTTGTGATTTGACCCATAATTAATGAGTTATAGCTCTTTAAAAATAGATGCCTAAGGCTGGTATTACACTATAAAACTTTGATAAAAATTCTTGTATAAAACTTGAAAAATGTAACCAATAAACACATCTGTTACATTCGAGCGAACTTAACTGATCCGCCTATTGGTTGCATTTTTCAAGTTTTATAAACGAACTTTTATAAAACTTTTATAGTGTAATCCCGGCCTAAGGCCGGAATTATACCGTAAAAGTGCTTTTATAAAACTTGAAAATACAACTAATAAGCTGATCGATTACATTCGAGAAAATTCGACCGATCAGTTTATTGGTTGTATTTTTCAAGTTGTACAAAAGCACTTTCACAAAACTTTTATAATGTAATCCCGGCCTTAGGCCGGTATTACACTATAAAAGTTTGATAAAATCCCTTTTATAAAACTTGAAAAATCAAACCAATAAGGTTATTGGTTACATTCTAGAAAATTCAACCGGTGACCTTATTGGCTGCATTTTTCAAGTTTTGTAAAATGACTTTTACCAAACTTTTATGTGTGTAATCCCGGTTTAACACTGTAAAATTTTGATAAAAGTTCTTTTATCAAACTCGAAAAATGCAACCAATAAGAGCATCGGTTACATTCGAGCAAATGCAACCGGTGATCTCACTGGTGTAATTTTTCAAATTTTATAAAAGATATTTTATCAATTTTTTATAGTGTTAGGCCGGTATTACACTATAAAAGTTTTCTAAAAGTCCTTTTATGATACTTGAAAAATTCAATCAATAAGATTATCGGTTGCATTTGCTCGAATGCAACCTATGAGCTAAAGGTCAGGTTTTTTACTCCCAGACCACGTAGTGGGGAATGCCGGTTAGTTAATGATAATCACAACAGTATTGACGGGGAATTACCCACCTCTGACTTGGATGGCTTCTCGATTGACACTAAATTACCAGGCAAATTAAAATGTGTGTTAATAAATGCCAGGAGCTTGGGTAATAAAAAAGATTTTTTAGAAACTATGATAGTTGTGGAGGGCTTGGATCTTATAGCCATTACAGAATCTTGGGCAAACGATGGGGATGAATCTTTCTTACACATCTCAGGATACGATACTTTTTTGAGAAATAGATCTGATAGGAAAGGGGGTGGAGTGTTAATATACGTGAAATCCTGTTTGAAGGCTAGAGAGTGTAACGTGCAGAGAAGTGATATTGAAACTATATATGGGTTGAGCTTGAAAACGAAAGGCGTCATAAACTTATTGTTGGGGTTTGTTACAATCCACCGAATAAGGATCAAAACTACATCGCCAAATTGCATGATGAAATTTCCTACATGTGTAAGCGAAAGAGGGTTCTCATACTAGGGGATTTCAATTACCCAGGTATTGATTGGGAGAACCTTTCATCTGGAAATCAGTATGAAAGAGACTTTCTAAAGTTGGTGCTCGAAAATTTTTTGTATCAGCATGTATCAGAAGCCACTAGGGGTACTGCTATTTTGGATTGATTTAGTTCTTACTAGTTCTGAGGATCTAGTTGAACATGTTTCGGTGGGGGAAGAGTTTTCTTCCAGTGATCATCGTATCGTCAGATTTCACTGTAACTTTTCTATGATTGACCGGAAAGGCACCGGAAGAAGTTTTAACAATTGGAATATACTGCGCCTTTCAGACGAGCCGAAAAATCTCCGCACCTAGGAAATTTTCACGCGGGTCCGGACGTCGTCCGCATATGTCAAAACCTAATTGCGGGCTCCGCATCCGCACATAGAAGTTTTGACAATAGGTTTATTCGGAGCTATTCAGACGATGCGGATGCGGAGCGAATTCGTCCGCATCTTTGGCTACTTTTTGAAGGTGATTTTTCACGGAATTTTTTTAATTATTTATATAAATAAATAAATACCCTTAAAAACACCATATGACGGTCCCTGTTCATCAAATATGATGTACCCACATACGTCTATCCCTCCGTTTCCTTCTGAGATGGAGATATAGCAACTTCAACTGCCTTTTGTCCATATTTCACAATTTTATACAATAAAACCTGCCAACAACGGCCACTGACGGGACCAAAATTATAAACCGTTCTGTTCATTACGAATATTTAATTGACTACATACTTTAATAACTTTTAAATTTAATTTAAAATTTCTAATTTTTTTCTTTTTTAATTTTTTAAATTATTTAAAAATATAAATATCTGAAATATTATTTTAAATATTTGTTATTTTTTTAAATTTTTTAACTGTTAATTTTTTTAAACTTTAAAAAAAATGTTTTTATTAAACAACGTTATCCACGTACGGTGTTCACTCAGGGCCGGATTAAGACGTTTGAAGACCCTAGCACTTGAATATTTTTGGTGGTTCCCCCGATACCTACAAGTTTATTTTACTCGATATTCAGTCTATAAACTGAAAAAATGAAATTTTATATTTCAGAAGTGAGACTAATCTAAGGATGGGATTTCACTCTAAAAGGTTTATGAAAGTTATTTTATAAAACTTGAAAAATGTAACCAATAAACACATCTGTTACATTCGAGAGAACTTAACTGATCCGCCTATTGGTTGCATTTTTCAAGTTTTATAAACGAACTTTTATAGTGTAATCCCGGCCTAAGACAGAATTGTGATGTGAATATTTCTAAGCACGGACATTTTGAAAGTCTCTACCCCTCCCCTTTTTTACTACTTGCAAATTATTTGATATCTCCTGAATTTTTTTTTCTTTTTTTTGGAACATCGAAAGTTTAGGATGTTTTTGGATTTGATTTTTCGAACATTGGATGTTTTTGGAATTTTTCTTCCATATTTTTCCGAAAAGACGAATTTTTTTTTTCAAAATATTTTGAAAATATTTGAAGACATTTTCTCCCATCGACTACTTGTGAGGATCGGAATGAAGACATCTTTATTCCCATATTCTATGTGGCTCTAGATTAAACCACCAAACAATGCCTCTAGGCTACCTATGGCCACTGAATCAGGGGTGAAGGAGAAAAATAATTACAAAAATCGCGAAAAAACAGTTTATATGCACGAATTTCGAACTAAAATGCGGGCGATTCGTCCGCATCTTCAGCGCTCGTTTGAAAGGGTATGCGGACCCGCGTCCGCATCCGCTCCGTGTGAAAGGGGCCTAACGAGAAAAATTTCTTGTGTTTTCGATTCCGGTAATCGGTGACGATCGGACCAATTGGAATGGAAGAACGCTCCGTTCATTTCGATAGCATGTTACCGCTTTACGCAAACCGGATGTGAAAAGATTCCGCGCATGTCGAACTAGTATTGGAACCAGATTGTGAGCGATAGAAGATACTGATTTATTGATTAAAAATAAAATTATATTTGTCAATTCTTTCTTTTGAAAACTCAAACTTGGTATTCGCGTAAATTCTAAAATATTGAGAGAATCGTTCACATCAGTTAGCAGTTGCGAGGAAAGATGACGATATTCACCACATGGGTTTTTTTGGTTAAGGAGAACTTAAAATATTTTTTATAGTAAAATAATTACACTAGGCCTATATATTTGGTTTTTCCAAAGGCGGTACAATACCAACCCTACAGTTGACATGCATCAATTGTGATTTAAAGGGATTTTCAATCCTCCAAATCCAACAGATTGATTATTAATTATAAATATTATTAACTAGCTGTTACCAGTGGCTTCGCTCGCGTGGATTTGGATATCAGAAAATTGTTCGACGATGATTCCCACCAATAACATTTGAATCCCTCATGACCCCCTTAGGGGTTGCATTTCCAGAAATCCCGTCTTGGCGAGTCTCTATATTACAAATAAAAATACAACGCCACAACAGGCAAAATGCCCAACGAGGTGACTGAGAAAAAGATGCCTATAAAAATAATAATAATATAATGCAGAACGAATTTCATGTTTATAGCTTCAACGATTTCGGCTCAGCGATGATTTAACTTTTGAGCCCCTGTGACCATTTTAGGGGCCGAAATCCGAGAACCCCCTTCTTAGTCTTTCCGTCATGAAATAAAACTACTGACCAAAAATTTCATAAATACTCCAGCATACTTTCATAAATTTCTTTAGCCGTTTTGGCTCGGCGATGATGAATCAGTCAGTGAGTCAATTAGTCAAAAGGACATGTTATTATATATACATATATTAATGAATAAAAAAAAGTGATTATATTAACTTTATTATTATTTATTTAACTGAACCCCTTCCCGAGGCGAGTTTACTGGGCCCCAGAGTAGATGGGAGGAAATAATAAATTCGAGATCTCTCTCCCCCTCCCTCCTTCATACTTTATGACACAAGTGGCCAAGAACTGAACCGCGTGCCCCCGACAAGGTAAAATTATCAAATTAAAATTAATGATTTACAAGGTGTTAAATCAAATTTGTAATCATTATTCGAGCTATTCTCGTCAGCGGAAAACTACTTATATTCATTATTGTTAGCGACGAAAATAAATGATATAAAATTGGAAAAAAATTCCATCAAAATAAGTAAAACAAAGTTCTTTTGAAAAACTGAGTATGTTCGAAGTCGAAAGAAAAAGTTTTTTCAGCATCATTAATCATACGTAAATTGTTTTTTCAAGTTTTTTTCTTCTCTCTCGTTTAGATTTAATCAAAAATAACAATTTTTCTAATAAACGAGTTATAATTCATGAATCGGTTAGGAACACTGGCGTTATGGCCCCCACAAGGGTGGGACTGACAGTGCTCCGACTTGGGGGCCCGAGACGATTCGAGGGCCGTGTTGCTAGATGTGGGGACCATGACTGTCCTACTGAGGGAGAGGGAATAGGGTTTTCTTCCGGTAAAAAAACGAAAAATGAATCACCCCGAGAAAAGCCTGTGTATGCATGACTATGTTTAGGAAGTCAAAAAGCAGAAAAGTGAAAGGGTATCGTCAAAATGCCCAAAATCCGAAAACTAAAGAAAGTCCTAACAGTAAAAAGCAGAAAAATGCAAATGTCATGAACACCCGGATCCTGGTTATCACCATACTCATTTTCAAACACACAAATTGCCCATTAAACTTGACACGGGCAATTTGCTTTCCTATTTTTTCTGCCACCTTGTTTGGCAAATTGCCTATTTTGCGAAAATAATTGAAAAAAAATTGGAACAAATGCTTCATTTGTGAGAGAAATTCAAACTATGAATAGATTTGGAGGAATAATTTGCTGAAGAAACTAATTTTTGATGCATTACATGTAGCTAGCAACAACCAAATAAACAATGAAGGTCTGGACACACATATCCGCACCGTGCCAGGACCGTAGCTCGGGCGTCAGTTGGCCGTGGCTCGGCTCCTCACCGAGCCGACCACACCTTTCCGTGTGTTGCCCGTGTCGCTGCCGTATGCTGACTACGAAGCTGTGTCGATTGCTTCAAGTCTTTAACGCAGCCGGTTCGGTGTAATCAAAATGTTCAGTAAATTAATTAACAAGAGTGATTTGGATATAATAACCCTAGCGTAAATTAACAATAATTAATTGTTCTAAACATTTCTGTAAATAATCTACACATGTATATAAATTTTTTATCTGTCTGTTTATGTGTGTGTGCATGTGTTTTTATAGAAATTTTAATTTTGTTTTTATATTGGATTGATCTCCGATAGATTTTTTGTATGTGACAAACCCGCAAAAAAAGGACAGGATCTTTAAATGCAGCTGAAAATAAAAAGACGGCCATTTGCTTAGTTTGACTATATGCATTCTTTTTTATAGTTTGGAGAGAGGAGTTTATTTACGGAGTGATAAAAGGGGAGAGAGAAAAAAAAAGTCATATAGAAATTAAAACAATCTGTGGGGGAGAGGGGTACTCTCTTCCTCACCTACACACTCGTTTTTTTTTTATTTTGGAGGCAACGGCCATCATAAATATAATCATCTGTAGGGGCAGGTGTTGTCAAATTTCGATAACACCTCGGAGAAGTGTATCTCAGCTCAGTAGGAGCATGTTGTACGAAAGAGCGAGCATATCTTTTACTCTGTGTGTGTGTGTGTTCGCTGAATCTTCTAAACTGAAAATTGGCTCCTCTGCAGATGGCAAATGGATATTAAAATCAATAACAATTGGGGTGTTTAGTTTGCCGGGGCTTGATTCAATGATAAAGCATCACCAGTATTCGATAGTAATTTAAAGCACTCATTGCCAATGTCTCAGTCGCTGAAACACCTTTGTCAGATATTTAGCACAAAGGTGCTCGACTTTTTGGAAGGTGTGGGCCACTTCATTGTTTTGAAATATTTCGCGGGCTTCTTAAGTTATCCAGAAATGAGTCTCGATCCTCCAAAATTATCTAAAAAGAAGTGGCACGTGCCGCTTAAGTGATCTGTAAGCGTGCCGCGGACCACTCGAGAGATCTGGAAATGTGCCACTAACCACTCAAATAGGATAATCTGCAAATGTATCACGATCCACTTAAGTGAACTGGAGGTGTGCCGCTAGTCGCTCAAGTGATTTTGAAATGTGCTTGAGACCACTTGGGAGCCTTGTTTTGTTTTTTGTTGTCACGGGCCACATCAAATGCTTCCGAGGGCCGCATTTGGAGCACAGGACATGGGTTAAGCATTTATGGCTTAACATTGAGTACCAAATTTAAAATGTCTCCTATATTTTCCCATAAGAAAAAACCCAAATATTTTCGAACCGTTTTCTATTTATATATATAATTTATGTTAAAGCCAAAACAATGATTCATTTATAGAGCATCGGAAATTAAACCCAGTTAGTTTTTCAAGTTTACATTATTATTTTAACAAAAATCTCCCCGGCAAAATTTCGTTATATGCTATGTGAAACATAATTTTAAACTTTGTTTTCCCATCAAAGTTGTGAAAATGTTTATCCATATGTTTTCTACATATTACGCTAGTACCACAGAAGCGGGGCCAGGTGCGTCTAAACAATTTCGGGGCACGAAAAATGTTTAGGACACCCCCCCCCCCTCTCTTTAACAAGATTTCATATATTTTGTGGGAAGAGGGAATCGGCATACTGAATATACACGAACGCTAAGAAATACCCCCATACAAAAAAAAATAATAACTACACAAATGTGAATTAACACAAAAATTAATGGAGCTAATTTTAAACTAATGTGAGAAACCGTTTCCGAAATTAAGGAAAACTTCGATGGAAGTTTCGAACTTCGAAATTAAGGAAAATCGATGGATTAAAAATAATTGAAAGAAATTATTTCAGTACCAATGAAAATTCAGAATTAATAAAAGAAATAATTTCGGAATAGATTAAAATTTAGAATTAACGGAAGAAATAATTTCGGAATAGATTAAAATTTAGAATTAACGGAAGAAATAATTTCGGAATAGATTAAAATTTAGAATTAACGGAAGAAATAATTTCGGAATAGATTAAAATTTAGAATTAACGGAAGAAATAATTCCAGAACTATTGAAAATTCATAATTAATAAAAGTAATAATGCAGAAATTGATTAAAATCAAGAAATAAATGGAATTAATAATTCAGCAATTGATGAAAATTGAGAAGCGACATAAAATAAATGAGCTCTCTCCTCTTTTATAAAAAAAATCTGCGCTCTCTCTCTCTCCCGAGACCGCACCGTCACCGTAAAAATATAAAATAAACTAGTTGGTGACGGTGCGGACGCGGTGCGGTGACGGTGCTCGGCTACGGTGCGGATATGTGTGAACGGCTGCATTGCTTAGCAAAGAATTATTCTTTGACCGTGTGATGACCTACACTCGGCCGACGCACGTGTCGGGCACGGTGCGGATATGTGTGTCCAGACCTGAATATGTTTTTAAAGATGAAACGGAATAACAATACCCGCAGTGTAAAAGCAAAATCGAAACTTTTTTTTTCCTTTACATCAGCTTTTTTCCCTCCCGCCTGTTTGACGAGTAAAAAAAATATATACAGTATAAAGTGCAGCAGCGGAAAACCGGCTCGCACTATGAGCACCCTCCCGGCACGAGTAAACTACGCCCACTACCTGGATCGGAAACACGGACGTAGTATGTTCACACCCTTACGTGTGTGTTGCACGTTCAAATTTAAGCGATTGTTCTTACGATATTTTCAGATTGCAGTTCTTTAGTTCATCCGTGAGGATTAAAAAACTACTGCCCCAAAGCTCTGAAATTTTGCAGAACTGTTCACTTGTCATGCGTATTAGTAAAATCAACCTTAGATTTAGAAGTTAACCCATGGGAAGTATTTTTTTAAGAAAACGCTGTGTGTGTGTGAATTCAGATTTTTGAAATTTAAACAAATTCTAACAAATGATCAGATATCGAAGTTCCACGTGTTAGTAAACACGTCGTATAAATATTCCCACAAAATTTCAATTTTTTTTCCAAAAAGAAATTTATTCACTTTCACTTATACAAGATGAGAAAAATATATATATGCACAACATATTACAGACTGAAGTAATTTTTGATACACTGAGTTACATATAAGTTAAGACAAAGAGTTATAGACAAAGGGTAACTTGTTTACCTGTACTGACAACATACAATGAAGCTGAAACTAAAAGTCACTAGTGAAATTAGTATTGCTATGTTGAATGCGAAAAAAAAGAAAGAAAAAGACATGTATGAAAAAAATATACATATATGTGAACGGCAAATCAAGAAAATACATGTACTGAGTATAAAAAATAGAGGTGGCGGACAGATATTTATTTGTAAAAAGAAATTAAGCAAATCGCTGCGGTGAAACACAATCAAAATGTATAAATTCATGCTTGGGTATTAAAATAAGTTTCAATATTTGATATGTTAGAGCAATGTATTGTTGAAGTCGTCGTTTAAAAGCAAGAAACGGTGTTATATTTTGCAGTTCAATAGGTAAAGTGTTATAAATTTTAGGAGCAATGCAAAAAAAATGTTTGCAAAAAATATTTTTTCTATGCGAGGGAATCTCAAAGACCACATGAGGTCGTCTCAAGGAAACATTCATTTTGGGTGGGCAAAGATTTTTGTTTTTGTGCAGAAAAATTATTGCTTTATAGAAGACAAGTTATCGTAGGTTTAGAGAATATATTTATTATATAAAGAAATGTCATTTGAAGTTGAGTACCCCAAAAACTTGAGACATTTGAATTGAATATAGTTATAATTGGTAATAATTAGTATTATAATCGCAGCCCATGTAAGTAGACCACATTGTAATGATGAATGAACCCAGGCATAATAAACAGAGCGCAAGAAAGTGTGATGAATAATTCTTCGCAAATGATAAAACTTATACAAGGAAAAGAAAATTTCGAGAGAATTCAACATGAGAGAGAGAGAGAGAGAGATATATTTCCATTTCAAATTAGAATCAACGTAGATATCGAGGTGAGATATTTACATGAGACCTCTCCTAGACATTGACAATTACAAGCGTGAAGTAAACAACCTGTTGCATGAGATTTGAGAACAAGATTTGAGTTGGGACTTTCCCTGAGGCAAAAGTGCATAAATTTCGTTTTGCCGAGGTTTTACCTCATATCGTTCTGAGCAAACCCATCGTTAATAATTAGAAGATCTTGCTCAATTTGAGATATCAATGTAAATTGAACGTCACATGAATAAAGAATTACAGAGTCATCGGCGTATGTGATAATTTTACCGAAAAGTTTTAAATTCTTTTGGTGGAGTAGTTTTTTTTTCAATCTTTCAATCGTGGTGTGACAAAAATGATCAAATGATCAATCTTCACTGATGAGATCAAAAACTGTAATTTGATAAAATCGCGTTCAAGGTTTTTTCTTGTTTATGTTTTATTTACATTTTATAATTCATTAATTTTTTTTTTTTTTATTTTGAAAAAAAAATTAATCCCCGATTGACTCGAAATTTTTTGTATTTGATTTTCAATTGCATGAAATATTTAGATCAGGTTTGAAAAATCCACTTCAGGGATCGTGACATCCCTTGAATGAATAAATTATCACAAACAATTTTGAGATGAGATTTTTTTTTCTCCCAGTTCCAGTTCAGAAGTTTTGGAAGATTTACACACATGTTGCATCAATTTTTTACAGTAATTCTGCAACACAATTAACTTGATTAACACAATAACCTTGCTGAATGAAATCGATCACAGTTACAGATTGTCATGATGAACTTTAACAAATGCAGTTCAAAATTTTTACGGCATATTCTTTATGTTATGGGTTGTGTGTATGAAAAACCATATTTAAAAAAGCAAACAGTAAAGAGGTGGTTTTCATTTTGAAAATTGAGAGCTGAGGGGGAAAGGGCATGATTTTTCGGAAAAAAAAATTAGAAACGAAGTATAAGAGCATCTCACAAACACACACAAAGGGGCAGCAAAATACGCAGTGCCTAGAGCGGCGAGAGCCTGAAGTTCATCTCTGCTAAAATATGCCCGGGGCAACAGCCCATTATAAATACGCCTCAAAATGAAAATTTACCTGAAAAAATGACGAAAATCTGCGCGAATCATGCAGGCTGGAATAAATTTCGAAGACGTTCCAAAATATTATAATAAGCTTAAGTAAATTTATTAATATTCCAGCGCGATCAAAATCAATTGCAGTCCCAAGAAAATTTAAAACTCTTCGCTGCTACATTTATAAATCGGTATGAAAATGTGACTCGATGAATAATCAATAAAAAAAATCTGAAACCACTATATGTCAATTTATAAAATAATTAGTTCGATTAAAAATTTCTGACTGTGTGTGTGTGAGAACCGTTGTTATTATTTTACTGTTTCTACTTGTCACCACGTCAATTTCTCATTTATACATCCTTCATTGAAGCTCTTTACGCGCAACGGTTGCGATGAAATTTGAAAAATTGATTAAAAAAGATTACATGTTGATCAATGAAACACGGTAATCCGATTAAAACGACAGCGTAAAGAAGCAATCGTGCAGTAAATACGTATGCACTGTATGCACCTTCCTTCAAAAAATTTGACTTAACCCGTCGTGTGTCACAAATCCTATCAATTTTTTAAACGAAATGCATTTGAGGTTTCTCTGAACAGAAAGTAGCCAAAAAAGGAAGATACGATTACATTAATGCGCGGTAATAAGGAAGGGAAAAGAGATGTCTAAAAAAAATAGATTTTTTTTCGTGTGTATGGATTCAAAACCGGTGTGTAAAGGTAAATACGTATATAACAACAGCAGGATTAAGATGACACAACAATAGACGATGTATAGATATAGTACACGGAGACTGGGGGATGTGTAAATATTTGTTGAATGTATAATTTCCTGCAGAGCTTGAAAGTGGCATGAAACATCAGTTTTTTGTAAGCACGCATAAATAAAAGATAAGAATAATAATATTGTATTATATAATATATATAATATTATAATAAAGAGAGAGATATAAGAATAAATAAGCAAGTTTTTTTTCACACAACAACAACCCTGGAAAGCTCACTGGACTGCACCGAAACGTGTTCTTCGATACATCAAGTCGACTGTTTCCATGAAAATGATGTATGAAGCTGATCACTCTGAGCTTTCTGCATATGCTGATGCAGATTGGGGAAATTGTTTGGACACCAGAAGGTCCATATCTGGATATGCATTCATGATGTCAGGAGGAGCTGTCACCTGGATGTCAAAACAGCAACACTCCGTAGCTCTCAGTTCGACCGAAGCTGAATATATGTCTCCAAGTTCAGCAGCTCAGGAATGTGCCTGGTTGAGAGGAATAATGTGCGAGCTGAAATTGAAAGGACATCAGAAATCCACTGTGATTTATTGTGACAATCAATCTGCAATAAAATCTGCCGAGAACCCAAAATTCCGTGCTCGCACTAGACACATTGATGTAAGGTAGTGGTTCTCAACCTTTTTTGACTCGCGTAGCCCTTTTGAGTAAAAAAATTCTATGGCGGAGCCCCGTAGGCCAATTTTTTAATTATTCATCAAAGTTACTGATTCATTTTTCCTATTTCCATATATTTATAATTATTTTTTAAATTTTACTGTTTTTTTCTATTTTCCTCGAGCGGCTGCGGAGCCCCTCGAGAGTGCATAAGGAGCCCCAAGGGTTCCGCGGAGCACCGGTTGAGAACCGCTGATGTAAGGCATCATCATATTAGATCCAAGATCAGAGAAGGGGACATACTACTTGAATATGTCCAGAGCATGGGCGGAGATACGGGGATACTTATTGACCCCCCCCACCCAGAGTCAAACGTGGAGTCGACTGATCTAATGTATATATATATAGATGAATTGACATCATCATCATCGTGCCCCCCCCAGCAATAATGACCTTGCTTCCCCCCCCCCCAGACTTCCAAACCTCCAAGTCAATCTCCGCCTATGGTCCAGAGTCAAGATATGATTCCAGACACTTATGAAAGGACTGCCAAGACCAGCTCATCAAAAGCTTTGCTTTTGGGACTTGTCACCTGTGATTTCCACTAAGATAATTCAGACAGACTGAAAATTAAAGGGGGGTGTTAGCGTAAATAACAATAGTGAAATATGTTAGTGTACATAATGTCTGATAGATGGCAGCACTTGTAACGCATGTTATTATACCCTGATCGGTGTACTGTTTTTGTTTATGCCATGGAGGCAGTGATGCTAACTCGTGGGAAAAATTGGCCAAAATTTGCTCAAGTGGAAAATTTCTTATTATTTGTGGGAAATTTTGAGAGTTCCTCAAACAAAAGAATTTTTGCAAAAAATAAAGAAATTAATGCAGTACAATAAACTTTCCTATTGTAAAATACTTGATTACGTATTTTCCCCGCTAGGTGGCAGCACATTTTCCTGAATGCGTGGGAAAAATTTAGTCAAAAGGGAAATTTTTGAGGGGAATTTCGCTGGAAGAGGTTACCTCAGTGGGTATTATCTAGTGGAGATGGCAACGCGGCAAAGATCAAATGATTCCGGGTTGCCTTTTCCTGGCATTTATCGCGTTTTCCATTCAGCACAAACATTGCAAGTGCCTCAAAGCCGCTTGTAAGTTAATGCTGTAATTAAGTAACTCTTAATGCAGCTTTGCAAGTGCCTAATGCTTTTCTATGAGAATTTTCTGAACTTCGGTGGCATCTCTTAAATTTCGAATTGATTTTAAATGCCAAGTAATGTTGCAGACAGACTATATTATCAAGAAGATCTGATTTGAAAATTTTTAGTATCTAATGCAATTTAGCGGGAGAAAAAACGATTTCCTCGAAGCGCTATATGTGTGTATAAGAATGGATAATATTGTGGTTTCTTCTCCATTTCTATGAATATTTCATGCTTTGGAATCGTATTATACTCAACTACAGATAGGACAGTATGCACAGCATCATGTGGCCCCCGCAAATTTGTTCTGAGGCCAGGGCCTGACATATAGGCCCCCCAGGAAAATCTAAATTTTTGGGACTCCTGTGATTAAGGTCTAATATGTATCGTCAGTCAATGAATAGATGCTGTTCACATTTTGGGGCCCAAAAAACATGGGGTCCCATGACCTGCACAAGGGTAGGGCTCCAGCTTTGGGACGATTCTCATTTTTTTTTTCTCCTCGATATAAATTCACTAATAAGAGGGGGTCTGTGAAAAGGTTGGTCTGGGGGCCCCTGCTCTAGGATGTGGGAGGTCATGGGGCCCACACCTGAGTAGAAGTACCAGCTCTTACCAATTTACATACTTCTGAAAATCACAATACTATATCTTATTAGCAGAGGTGCTATATCAGGGCCATCATATTAACAGCTATTAGAAGCATCTTGGGGTCACTCCATGAAAGTGATTTTTCTGGAGACCCACCTCGCTGTAACTAACTTTTTTTAAATTTATCATATTACTTGCACTCGAAAAATACAACCAAGTCTCATTATCACAGGAGCAGGGCCGCCTTTACTACACGCGGGGCCCAGTGCAAAAAAAAAAATTTTGGAGCTAAGTGCATCTCAACAATTTTGGGGCATCAAACATGTTTAAGACGCCCTTTGCCCCAATTTTATATATTTTGTGGGGATAATTTTTCCAATGCCAATGAAAATTCAGAATAAACGAAAGAAATAATTCCAAGATTTATTAAAGAAATACTTCCAGAATTGATAAAAATTTAGAGTTAATGGAAGAAAAAAAATCTAGAATTGATAAAAATTCCAAATTAATGGAAGGAATAATACCAGAATTAACGAAAATTCAAAACCAATGGGAAAAATACTTCCAAAAGTGATGAAAGAAACAATTCCAGAATTGATAAAAAATTCAGTACTACTGGGGGAGGAATTCCTTAATTCAAGAAAATTAAGAATTAACGGAATTGATACTTCCGCAATTGATGAAAATTAAGAATTAATGCAAGAAATAATTTAAGACTTGGTGAAAGCCCCCAATAATTTACCGTAAGTGTGGGGCCCAGTGCAACCGCACCTGTCGCACACCTCTAAGGGCGGATCTGCATAGAAGACCTTCTTTGCACTTGAGGCTCCGAACTATGCTTTAAAATGGCCATCAGCATGGCTCCCACTTTCTGCAGCAGCCCCCCCCCCCAGGCTTGAGTCTTTGGTGGTCCACAGGCCAAACCTTTCACTGGCCTCTCTGTAGTAAATTTATAGCATGAAAAATAATCGTTCCGGGGCCCCTGGGCTGGAGCCTTCAGCTCTGCCCTTGTGGGGGCCATGACCCTCATTCCTGTACATCCGAGACCGTAGGGGCATCGGACCAGAGGGGCGCAAATTTTCTTTTTAAAATCTTTTTCAACACATTACAAAGAGTTGTGCCGAAATGCTTCCTTGCTCCGATTGACCAAGCATCTAGTTTCGGTCCCGGAAATAGGCATTGCTCTGTCTGGCCTATTCGTGAAAGAAAGCCCTAACTACATTCATAATGCTTACATGTGCTTTACAAGGGGAAGGCCGATATTGCCACATCCCTGAGAACCCCCCTGATGAATCTATAAATTTTTAAACAATTATAATCATTATTATAATTAAATGATTATCATGAATTCTCCTAATTATCATTATTTTCATCATTTATGAATAATTCATGCATTTTATAAATCAGTGCATTATTCATAAGTAATGAAAATTCATTTTTATGAAGATTTAATTGCTGAAAGAAATTGATCAGAACTGAAAGAAATAAAATATATAAAAGAGAAATAAAAAATATTATATATACAATATATACAGTCAAACCTCGTTAATGAGTCACTCTTGGGAGAGCAAAAATATGATTATTTATTATATATTGATTTACAAATACAAATACAACGCCACAACAGGCAAACTGCCCAATGAGGTGGCTGACTTAAGAACATCATGGATCCCCGAGCCATTTTTTGGAGGCCCTACCTACTACTGCTACACCACACATACACCCCCCCCCCTCCGCGGAACCCCCAACGAATAGGTACATGCGGGAATGTGCGTGTAGTGAAACCTGACGTGAAGTTTTTTGTTTCTCTGTAATGCTTGTTATGTGTAGCGCTGCCATCTGCCACCAGTTTTTCTAACTATGAGTGAAGTGTTATGATTGAATGATTTATCGTTGTAGGACTGTTGCTCTCTGTGGCGAGACTTTTTAACGGGGAGATCGGCTCGCATTTGCGCCTTGAAGTTGGGAACCACAGGAAACCAACTTCGGCCGACCACCACTGTGGGGTTCGAACCCGGATCCTCGCATCGCGAGTCCGTCACTATAACCACTCGACCACCACAGCGGCATTGGTTATGCAATGCGATTTCATAACAGACTCTCCCATTTCAAATGACATCTGACTCAAATTTGATTTCACCTTTGTTCAAATAGTACGGACAACTTCACTGGTCTGATTCCAGTATAATAGCAAAAGATGCTTAAAAAAATAATAATCATACATCCATTGGCATTTTTGTGCGAAAAATTCATGTTGTATTCAAGCCTTGGTTCATAATTGCTCATTGTGGTATTTTCTGCGGAGTGTTTGGCGATTGCCAAAGCTGCGTCTAAATTTATTTCCAAAAAAACTGATTATGTGATCCTGACAGATAGTAATTCTCCCATCTCAGCACTGTCTACAATTAATCTTAAATCTCACTGCCATTTTAACCAGTTTTTGTGCATTGGCACATGTCTCTTATAAAGCCAAGTCTATATCAATTTTCTGGTCACCAGGGCACAAAAACATTTTATACAATGAAATCGCTAATCAACTAGTATGTTCAGCAGCTAATAACCCTGTCACTTCTACAGAATATGAATATGTGGAAGATGTTCTGAATTTGCTCCAAATCAAATGAAAACTTCATTTTCACCAGTTCATTAGGGATCAATTAAATTATACCTTCAGGCTGATTGTTTCTTCAAATCGATTGAAAAGTTTTCGCATCATTTTTCAAGACGCAAATATGAGACATTATTCTACCGGTTGTTAGCTAACAGAGCCCCAACCAAAAGTTATCTATTCAGAATAAACCAGGAACATTCGGCTAATTGTGATTTTTGCAGTTCTGCAGATACAAATGATCACTTCATGTTTGTATGTTGCAAGTGGGACATTCAGAGAAAGTGATTATTTAAAAATATTGGTATCTCAAATATTCAAGATTATAACTGGATCTCTATCTTGAAAATTTTGCCAAAATTATTAATTGATGAATTTGAATTATATCTGTCAGCTTGTAATAGATTTTGAATTCCTATTTTTCATTGTTGTGTTTTATTTATTTATTTATTTTTGCTTAATATCTGATGCAGAAATTTTGTGAGAATTTTTATAGTATATTTATATGCATATTATCCTGTTCAAATTATTACATGATTTTTATTTTTGGATACTAGTTGTATAAATTTTTATTTAATTTTGTTAAAACTGTTTTTTTTTTTGCCTTTTCATGTTCGCTTAGATTTTGTAACATAATTTTTTATTTTCGTTTTCATAATATCTATTATTGTTTTCCTTCCTTTTTTCTTTGTATGATTTTTTTTTATTTATTCAAGTTCTTTGCATTGTGCTTTATTATAAAATGCCTGTGATTTATCAATTGTCCTAAAGCCCTCAGCAGGTATAGAGGACATTAATCATTCAAGTCAAGTCAATAACAATTTGGATGGATCATTTGAATGAGTTCATGAACAGACGTATTGTTATTTGCTCTCCGTGATTGGATTCATTTTGTTTTGTGAATTAATATTTTGGTTCTAACAATTGTGAAGTTGAATAATATAGATTAAGGACAAGCCTAGTGTAGTGTGACTAACATTAGTGTTACCTGAGTTTGGCGAGTTTTCATTGAGCAACGTCGGAAGGGGTTTCCCGTGGCCATGTTTTTTTAACATCATACTGCTATTGTATATTTGACTTCAAGTCTTCTTTATTTAATTATATGGTGACTTAAATTGAAACCACCATATCTTTGACGATAATGGTGGTAAGTTTAATGAATACTCAAGACGAAAAGGGTGATACAAGCCAAGGCAATAATATTCCTATATGGTCATCTAATTATCCGTATCAGGAAATAATAGATTTTTTAACCGACATCAACACTAAGAGCATCATGGGGGCCCCTGGGCCAAGTGATTTTTCTCAGGCTCTACCTGGCAAATTTTTGAAAAATTCAAGTACTTCTCATTTTTCTGAGGCCCCGGGCCGTGCCAGGTGGGCCCATGCATTAAGAGAGCACTGGCTTCACCGTCAAATATCATGGAATTAGCAAAATCCCAACATCAAGACCTAATGATCTTAGAAGGAACTTTTCTAATGTGATTAACAATGCAAACCTCTTATTATTTTGGATCTGTTGATATATCCTTATTACTAATTATGTGTGTAAGTGTAAGTAATTATAACCAGAATATTCAATTGAAGACAGAGACACATATTTAATAGAGATGTAAACACTTAAAGGAAGAGACAACATCTGTTGCTGTTCAAACTTGAGCAGCCATGTTTTCTGTTCTGTTGCCAAAACTCTGAAACTAAATACTTGACTAATAATGAGTTGCCAGATACCAAAAACAGAAATAAATAAATTGTTTGTCCATCAACATAATATTCTAACACTTTCCCTTGTTAATAAAACAAACAACTCCGTTGCAATACAAGTCCTATTTTAGCGGATAGTGTCACTAATCTTGGCTTGTGCAATGGCTTTGTCATCATATCGGCCAACTGATACTCTGTAGAGATCTTTTGTACTCCAATCTCTCCTTCCATCACTTTTTCACGAATGAAGAAATGTTTAATGCTTGGCGCTTCACAATATGCACCTGCTGATTTCTTTGGGGCTTGCTTCGCAGTCGCTTGTTCGGAATTATGAGACGACATTTAGAATTAGATTTAATTTCTTCAAGTATAAAGCATGCGAGCTACATACATGTGCGACTTGTTACCATGATGTTTTTGAACGTAACTGTTGCCATCTTACAAAACAGTAATAATGAGAATAAACGATAAAAAGGAAGAAAACAAAAATAAAACGATCCCCGATCGTCCATACTCCCGCCCCAGAAAGGTGACAGTCAATAATCGACTGGCAAACGACATAGATGATTCACGGAACGTTTGTATAAACCATTCACAGTCTTGATTTCCACAACTCTGACCTTTCCGTCGTCACCTGGAAAGACTTGGGTCACTCGAGCCAAGTGCCACTTGAGGGGAGGTGTGTCTTCCTTCAAGATAACGAGATCGCCGACTGCTATATTTGACGTTTCATGTTTCCACTTCATCCTTGGTTGAAGACTGGTCAAATATTCCCTGGACCATCGATTCCAGAAATCCTTTTGCAATTTTTGTATCTTGGCCCATTTGGCTTGTAGACTTCCCGATGCTTCACCATCACCTTCGGGTACAGCAGTCATTGGAGTACCGATGAGAAAATGTCCAGGAGTCAAAGCTTGCAGCTCGTTTGGATCTTGGCCGAGTTGAGTTAGGGGTCTTGAATTCATGCAAGCTTCAATCTGGACAGTCAGAGTAGTTAATTGCTCATAAGTGAGAGCAGTTCCCTTGCACGTTTTCAACAGATGACGCTTTAAACATTTGATGTTGGATTCCCACAGTCCACCAAAGTGAGGTGATAACGGAGGAATGAAGTGCCAATTGATTTTTTCTTCAGAGATAACTTTCTGTACATCTTGAGATTTACAGAAATCGAACTGCACCTTTAAATAATTGGCAGCACCCTTGAAGTTGGTTGCATTGTCCGAATACATATCTGTGGGTTTCCCTCTTCTGGATATGAATCTTCTAAATGCTGCAAGGAAAGCTGCAGTACTTAGCTCTGACACTATTTCAATGTGAATTGCCTTTGTTGTGAAGCATACAAACAACGCTAAGTATGACTTGAGTCGAACCTTCGACCAGGGCCGTCTTAAGAGCATCACGGGCCCCCGGGCCAAGTGATTTTTCTGAGGCCCTACCTGGCAAATTCTCGAAAAATTCAACTACTTCTCATTTTTCTGAGGCCCCTATTCTCTTGAGGCCCCCGGGCCGTGCCCGGGTGGGCCCATGCGTTAAGACGGCACTGCCTTCGACCTCTTCAATATCGGCTTCGTTGTAATCGGTCCGGCAAAGTCTACACCAGTTCTTTGGAACGGTCTGCAGGGCAAGACTCTGTGTGCAGGTAAATTACCCAACATTGACGTCTCAGGTCGTGCCTTGAATCTGTAACAGGTTACGCACCTGTTGAGTATTTTTCTTACAGTGCTTCTACCCGACGTAATCCAGAATTGCTGTCGAATCATTGAGAGAACCAGTTCAGCTCCAGCATGAAGGTATTTGAGATGGAAATGTTCCACTATCAGGGATGTCAGATGATGATTTTTAGGCAGGAGCAATGGATGCTAGGCACTTGTACTAAGATCTGAATGTTTCAATCTACCACCCACTCGTATCAAACCCCTTGAATCGATGAATGGACTTAGTGACAAGAATTTGTTTGTGGGTGGAAGGGGATTTCTCTTATCAAGAAAACTGTGTTCGTCCTTGAACTCTGAGTTCTGCACGATCCGAACTAATGCTAGAGTAGCATCATTTAATTCAGCAGCACTTAGTGTACCAACGATTTTGTTCTTGGATTTACAGTTGTGGATGAATCGAAGACTCCAAGCAGCAACACGTTGAAGTTTAACAAACGATGAATACTTGCTGATCAAACTCCATTCTTCCACGATTTCGTGAGATTGGGTTGCATTCACCGACTTCTTTAATTCCGATTCATCCTCCATCAACTGGTCTGAAGGGTCGGAATTGGATGGTATCACCAAGCCACTTTCACTTAACCAATCTGGCCCTCTCCACCACAAGAAATTTTCTCTCAGCTGTGACGGTGGTAACCCCCTGGAGGCACAATCAGCTGGGTTCTCCTTGTCGGGAACGTGATGCCATTGATTTGGATCACTTGATACGTGAATCTGTTTCACTCGGTTTGCGACGAATGCCCTCCACCTAGTGGGATCGGATTTTATCCAATGAAGTACAACCTTCGAGTCAGCCCACAGAATTATGTTGTTGATTTTCAAATTCAAAGCTCCATTCACTCGTTCGGATAGTTTAGCCAGCAACACTGCTCCACACAGTTCCAGACGTGGTATGGTTGTAGATTTCAATGGGGCAACCTTTGTCTTTGCACATATCAAGGCTACATTCACTGCATCATCTGTAAACTCAGTGCGAAGGTAACAAACTGCAGAATATGCCTTACATGATGCATCACAAAATCCATGAATATCCATACTCCTGACAGTCCTTGTACTCCCCATAAGAAATCTGGGAACAGAAATGTCCTTCAGGAGAGAAAACTCCTTACTAATTTTTCTCCATCCGACAAGACATGAGGCGTCAAAGGGTTCATCCCAACCCCTATGATCCTTCCACAGACCTTGCATCAGAATTTTTAGGATCACGGTGGTCGGACTCAAAAAACCCAGAGGATCATAAACCTTAGCAATCTGGGATAGGAGCCGTCTTTTTGTCTGGATTTCTGTGGAAGTTTCATCAACCTGAACACTGAAGGTATCCACACATGTATTCCATAGAATTCCCAGAATTTTTGTGAACGGAGTTTTTCCGAATTGAACCAGATTTGTAGAACCTTGAAGTTCCGGGGGAAGGTCATTCATAACCGCCTTGATGTTAGAGTTCCACTTCCTCAATTGGAAGCCTCCCCTTTGCATGAGTTTTATCATTTTGTTCATCAACATCCTTGCTTCACTGATGGTTGCAGCACCGGTCAGCAAATCGTCGACGTAGAAATCCTTCGATGCAATCCTTGAAACATCTGGGAATTGTTGCTCTTCATCTTGAATCAGCTGCTGAATTGTTCGAATGGCCAAGAACGGAGCACAGGTTGTACCATAAGTAATTGTAGTCAGTCTATAGTCCTTCAACTCCTCACTTGGATCGTTTCTCCACACTATGCGTTGAAACTCGGAGTGATTCCTCTGAACGAGAATCTGTCGAAACATCTTTTCTATGTCGGCGGTGAGTGCAACAGCATGCGATCTGAATCGTATAAGAACATCAAAGATATCTTCCTGGAGTCTCGGACCAGAATGCAGAATTTGATTTAGTGAGATACCTGATGACGTCTTGTACAAGGCATCGTACACCACCCTCAGTTTAGTCGTGCTGCTCTGCTCTCTCAGGACACCATGATGCGGCATATAGAAATGCTCAGTGCAATGAGTACTCACGCTTGATTCTGGAATGAGCTCCATATGACCCAGTTCTTGGTACTCGTTCATGAAGTCCACGTATTTCTTTTTGAGTTCGGGTTGGCTTGACAAACGTCTCTCCAGTGTCTTGAATCGTTTGACTGCTATGGATCTAGATTCTCCCAACTCAGCAGTTGTAGATTTGAATGGCAGACTCACTACATACCATCCCGAATCACTTCTCTTGACATCTGTAGAGTAAATTTCCTGGCACATCATTTCATCGGACAATTCTTCTCTTTCGGCGGGAATCGCTTCCAGTTCCCAGAACCGGTTGAGAATCTCGTCCACACTGGCACTACAACACTGAGTCTGAGTGCAGCTAATTTCGAGTCCTTGCCGTGTCCCCTTAGCTGGCACCCTTCCAGTCAGTATCCATCCCAGTTTTGTCCTCACTGCAAGTGGAGCTCCAGGCATTGAGAGTCGTTCTGGCTCCAGAATATCGAAGAAAACATCTGCACCTAGAATTATATCGATCGGCCTCGACTTGTAGAATTCAGGATCGGCTAGTTGAATGTCACTGAATATTCCCTCAGGAACGGATATCTCGAAGTTGGGGATTTTTGAAGACAGTTTTTCGACAACTAATGCTCTTGTTGTATGGATTTGACCCTTGCCGCAACTTGCGATGAACTTCAGATTCACTTGTGCTGTTGAAACGTCACATATTTCATCACTGACCCCTAGAATCGAATGCTTAGATTTTTTGAGTATCATTCCTACTTTCTTGCAACAGTCCTTGGTTATGAGAGATGTTTGGGAACCACTATCCAGGAGTGCTCAACATTTTACATAATCACCCCGGCACCCGTGAACATTTATGAGTGCTGTAGACAACAGTACTTGACTTGATTTTGCTTTGGAAACATTGAAAGTGCTCGACACGGCTGCTTCTTCACTCGTAGGTGTTACGACAGGAGGCTGTACCTTGAATTCATGCAAGAGAGTATGGTGCTTTCCTTTACAACACTGGCAGCGGGTTGTAAACAAACATTTTGCAGCTGAGTGATTATTCCTCAAGCAATTGAAGCATAGCTTACTTGACTTCACGAAAATCCACCTGTCGTTGAATGCAGGGGCGTAGCCAGAAATTTCGTTCGGGGGGGGGGGGACCAAAGTGACAGAACAATGGATTTGGCCATCTTTTTCCCTTTTTTCGGTCATTTTCTCACATTTCGGGGGGGGGGGACCAGACCCCCAAGTCCCCCCCCCCCCGGCTACGCCCTTGGTTGAATGTCATGGATTTAAATTTGCTACAATCACTGAGATTATGATCTTGTTTACACACTATACACAACACATTAGCTTGTTTACGAGTAGTACAGGAAAAAGCAAGTCTAGAATTGCCTTTCGACTCTTCCCTTGGTCTGGGACCATCTTGGACAGACTTTAGACACCTGGCCTGTTTTTCAAGGAAAGCTATGAATTCATCATACTCGGGATAATCTTGACCTTGACTTAGTTCCCACTGCTTGATTAGATTATCATCCAATTTTTGTTTTAGAAAGTACACCAACAGTACATTAGAGAGACCACTTACTTCAAGTCCCAAGCACTGTAGATTTCGTATTGCCTCGTTCGCCGTGTCCAGCAGTTCCAAGATGTTTCTTGAATTCACGATTTTCACTTGTTTCAGCTGGAAGATCTTGGCGCACTGTGCATACGCGAGTTCACGCTTGTTGTCATATCTCGACTTCAAAGAATTCCACGCTTGAGAATAACTCGCACTCGTAATCGCAAATCCTGACACTAATCTCGCCGCTTCACCTTTCAGGGCCGCCTTCAGATACTGGAACTTCTGGACATCTGATAAATTCGGGTTGTTGCCTATAGAACCCTCGAAGATTTCCTTGAAGCTCAGCCAACCTCCGAACTCGCCCTTGAACTCCAGTAACTCGAACGTTGGCAGCTTGAGATTATTGTCCTTCGACTGAGATTTTTCACTGGGCTGGCTGAAACTATCTTCAGCCATAGACACCGAACTTGTCATCTCGCGAATTTTTCGTCTCAGCTCTACGTAGCCGTCATACTCCACTTCACCGAGTGATTCATTCGATATCGCGGTAGCACCTCTCTAGATTCTGATTCAAGTTTTTTAGCTCGCGCTTGAATTCCCGTAACAAATACACGTCATTGGATTCTAAAATGGCTGACACCTCTTCCTCCGCCGTTCGAATTTCCTTCGTCCAGAGCTTGAATTCTGAGAGCATATCACTAGATTTTGATTTCGGTATATTGGAGAACGATTTAATTCGAACAGAAACGCCACGGAAAAGATTTGAGTTCACTCACCGATAACACTCGCTTATTTTGGTTGACTAAGTTTCCTTTCCTATCACCCAGCTGTCCGGCTTCCAAATCAAAACAAGTACACACGAAGAGCCTCCGGCTTCTCGACGGACCATTTTTCATGGCGCTTCACAATATGCACCTGCTGATTTCTTCGGGGCTTGCTTCGCAGTCGCTTGTTCGGAATTATGAGACGACATTTAGAATTAGATTTAATTTCTTCAAATATAAAGCATGCGAGCTACATACATGTGCGACTTGTTACCACGATGTTTTTGAACGTAACTGTTGCCATCTTACAAAACAGTAATAATGAGAATAAACGATAAAAAGGAAGAAAACAAAAATAAAACTATCCCTGATCGTCCAATGCTAATGTGCTTTGTGTGGCGATGGAATTCTGGATTTTGTGAGAGTCTTATAGCTGCGTTATTATCAATTTGGATCACTGGAACTTTTTTTAAGTTGTACAACTGCTTTGTACATCCTTTGCAACCAAATTGCTTCTTCACAGCATTCATTTGCTGCAACAATTTCTGCTTCAGTGGTTGATGTTGCTACCATAGATTGTCGTTGACTTAGCCATGAGATAGCTCCACTAGCATACAAGATCACCACTCCTGTAGTTGAGCGACCAGTCTTTTCACATCCTCCAAAGTCAGCATCACTATAACATTCCAACACTCTAGGATTGCAGTTATATCTGTAGATAATGCCTTTACTTGCGGAACTTGCAATGTATCTGAGAACATGTTTGGCTTTCACCCAATCTTCTTTTGAAGGATTCTCTAGCTTGCGTGATAAAACTCCTACACTGTGTGCTAGGTCAGGTCTGGTGCCTACCATAAGATACATGATAGCTCAGACTACTTCTCTGTGAGGAAACGATTCATTTGCTTGTGATTCAAGACCATTTTCCTCTGACGGCACTATCAAAATAGGTGTATGAGCTGGTCTACAATTTTCCATACCAAATTTCTTCAGCACTTTCTTTGCATATGCTTGTTGGCTAATTTTGATGTTTCCATTGGAAAACTTTTCAATTTCCAATCCTAAGAAGTATGTTGCTGGTTTACTGGCAACTTTAAATTTTATTTTCAACTGTTTAATGAAATCTTCCACTTCTTGCTGATCAGTTGCTGCGACTAGGCCCTAATCAACATATAACGCTACGAGTAATTTTCTGTTGTTATAATCTCTGATGTACAAACAAAGATCAGCTTCACTTGCTTTGAATCCTAGTTTCAACAAAAAATCTCCAAAACAGTTGTTCCAGCAGCGAGGAGCTTGCTTAAGACCGTGAAAACTGCGCTTGAGTCTACACACATTACTTGTCCCATCATTATAACCTTCAGGTTGTTGCATATAGATAGTTTCTTCTAGATCACCATATAAAAATGCTGTTGAGACATCAAATTGAGTCAAATGCAATTTCTCAATTGCTGCAATGCTGATTATCGAGCGTATTGTTCCTAACTTGGATACCGGACTGAAGGTTTGATTGTAATCAATACCATGACGTTGGCTGAATCCTTGTAATCAAAGTCTCGCTTTATACTTGTCAATACTACCATCTGGATTCTTCTTGATACGATACACCCACTTACAAGGTATAGCTTTTGATCCTTTAGGTAATGGCTGTAGAATCCATGTACAATTTTCTCTTAAGGAATTCATTTCAGAGTCCATGGCTTTCTTTCAAAATGTACTGTCTGTACAATTGACTGCATCTTGATAAGTTTCTGGTTCATCAGCCATGAAGACATCTCCCAACATAATGTAGTCTTCAAACCTTTCAGGCTTTTTCAACTCATTTCTGTTCCTGAGCTGTCTGATGTTTGTTTCAGCCTCTTCATTTTCATCTTCTGAGCTACAGCTATCTTTCTCTGATTCATCATCATGGGTATACTTTCCCTCATTTGAAAGTTCTTCATTTTGATCATTTCTTTCAATTGGAAGTGTCACTGTATTTTCAATCTGTAAGGGCTTCTCTTGAAATAACACATCACGACAGCAAATTACTGTCTGCCTTTCTTTGATATAGATGCGATACCTTTCATCTCCATCGTATCCGATAAGATAACCCTTTGTTACTTTCTTATCCATCTTCTTTCTCCTTTGATTTGGGATATGAGCATAACAGACTGACCCAATGATACGCATATGCCTTATTCGAGGCTTCTTTTTCATCCATAGCTCAAACGGACTTACATTGTGAACCGAAGATTTTCCAGTCCTGTTCAGAATATAAGCTGAAGTATTGATAAACTCGGCCCATAGGAAAGCCAGGAAGCTCATTTCTTTGTTGGAGTACTTGAGAGTTCTTGCCATCTCAACAGGAGTTCTGTTCTCTTGTTCGCTACTTCCATTTTATTCAGGAGTATATGGTGCAGTCAATCTGTGAATAATTCCATTTTTCTTGAGAATTCTTTGGACTACTTGGTTGTCGAACTCTCCACCATTGTCACTCAATACTTGTTCAACTTTATGCCCCAAGTTTTTTGGCACGAGCTAAAAAGTCTTCTAGTGTACTTACAGCTTCTGATTTCTGCTTTAAGAAGGAAACATAGTGGAACTTGGTATACTGGTCCTTGAAAACAGCAAAGTATCGATACTTTCTACAAGATACATCAAATGGTCCACATATATCTGTAGAGATAAGTTTTCCTGGTTTTGTGGCTTTCTCTCTAGTGCCGAACTTCAAACAATGAGCCTTGCCATAGATACAAGCTTCACATTACTGTTTATCAATGTTGACCTTGATATTGAGTTTTTTTTCCATTAATGGCTTCACATGCTGTTTATCTTGATGTCCCCATCTTTCATGGTAAAACTGAAGAAGAGAATCATACTTGCTCACCATATTTACTTCGACTGGGGTTTCTGGTAGCAGCACTTTAATTTCAGCTCTGAAAAGACCACCACTGATATCTCGTGATCCACTAAGGACTGCTTTGCCATTAATTTTCAGATAACATTTTCTAGATGTTGATTCAAATACACTGTTCTGGTTTCTGTCTTGTGTTGCTAATACTGAAAACATATTCTTGCTAATATCAGGAACGTACCAGACATCTTGTAAATTTTTAAATTGTTTTCTACCATTTACTATGGCCATTATTTTTATTGTACCTTTCCTTACAGCTGGTAGTACTTTTCCATTTGCTACAGTTATACCCATACGGATATTCGAATTTTTCAAAGTCTACAAAGAAATTACTACTCTTGGTAACATGTTTAGATGCACCATTATCTATATACCAATCATCACAATTCACTTCTGCAGCGAAAACATCTTCATCTACAGCCAAAAGAGTCGTACTGACAGCAGCAGCAGTACCACCACCCTTACTCTGATATCTTGTGGAACGACTTGAACTGGGTTTTGGTGGTTTACCATCAGCAATCCATTTACAGCAGTTCTTAACCCAATGTCCTTTCAGATGACAGTAATTACACATACTATTTTTCTTACTTGAAGATGTGCTTTCTTCTCTTTTCTGATGATTCTGGGTATTCTGTTTGAAACTTGCAACTAGTGCTTCGTGACCTAATTCACTTTCATTGATGTCTGTCCTTAATTCCCGCTCATGAGAACATAGCTGTGTCGTTAAATCATCAACAGTTCTTTTTTCTTCACTTAGTAACAACCAACTTGATTTAAAGGCACGATAGCTTTGAGGAAGAGCATCGAGTATCTTGCATATCAGCAGCATATGGGAAAGCTTGGTTTCTTGTTTACTTTCTAAACCTTTGTTAAGCTCATTCCTCAGATTCTTCAATTTGGATAAGTTTGCTGCCATATCCTCAGTTGATGACCACTTAAACCGGAAGAATTCTAAACAAATGTTGTACAGTTGATTTTCAGATGTGGCTTCAAATAGCTTGTGTAGCTATAGCCATACATCTCTAGCACAGTCAAATCTCATTACTTTCTGTAATGTGTCCTCTGTCATTGAATTTGTTAAAACAATCATAGCACAGTTATTTGCTTTATTATAACTCCTTCAAGTCAATCTTGTATTGACTTACAATAGTTTCTGATGATCCATCCAATGGCTTCTCTGGCAGTTGCATTTTCCCATTCACTATATCTAAGGCCTCATCATAGAAACTAAATGCAAATTTTATCCTATATTTCCACAGTGTCCAGTCTCCTTTGCCACTCAATGGCTTGACTTGAATCTTGCCAGCTTCCATCCTTAGGAATTTCACTTGTAGGCTTCTTGACTGGAGTTAGGCTTAGGAACCCATTGTTTACTCACACACACAGCAGAGTCAGCATGAAGAGACTCCATAACCTCTTGTTATTTTGGATCTGTTGATATATCCTTATTACTAATGATGTGTGTGAGTGTAAGTAATTATAACCAGAATATTCAATTGAAGACAGAGACACATATTTAATAGAGATTTAAACACTTAAAGGGAGAGACAACATCTGTTGCTGTTCAAACTTGAGCAGCCATGTTTTCTGTTCTGTTGCCAAAACTCTGAAACTAAATATTTGACTAATAATGAGTTGCCAGATACCAAAAACAGAAATAAATAAATAAATTGTTTGTCCATTAACATAATATTCTAACAAAACCAAATTACAGGAACCAGGGTGGCAAAAAGCGGTGATCTTTTTGTCACATCTAATTCTGCAATAGTGACCAAGGATCTCCTTAACATCAAAAGTATCCTCAACATTCCAGTTGAAAATTCACTTTTAACTGATACAGTCTTCTCAAAATATATTGTGAGGAATATTCCAGTTGAAATTCCATTAAATGAAATTGCTAATGAGTTGATTCTAAATGGTTTTACCCTTTGAATATCCGCCGCATTCTGCAAACTTAAACTTTGTGGCCTATAGATCTGATACCAAAGATTTGTAGCTTCCTAATAACTTCCATATGTAACAAATGTTCCAGCTTCTTTCACAAATCAAAATTCTGCCCGGTTAAGTCTCAAGTCTGCTTATTTTGTGGTGACAACCATATTGCCAAAGACAATGATAATCAAAAGAAGTGCATAAATTGTTCATCACCAGACCATCTTCCAACTGATAGAAATTGTCCGAAATACATCCAAGAACAAAAAATTCTCAATTACAAATCTGAACATAATGCACCTATTCATGTAGGGAGGAGGCTCTGTAAGCCAAATGAGATGTCATATGCAACTAAAGTACAAGCTTCGTCTCAAAACATAGATCTATCCAATATCAAAAAGATATCCAATTTCTTGTTTCAAAAGAACTAGCAGAAATAACAGATTCAATAATGCTAGAAATTAAACAACCTGTTGCTAAAATAATTACACAATCATTGAAAGAAATTGTACCAGAAATCATTTCCTACATATCTAATCAGCTTCAGCCCATGTTGAGAGATCTTATTAATTCCTGAAGAAAAAGACCAGCTTCATTGGATGATCAACTGAGAGAAGCAATTTGCTTCAATAGGAGAATTTCTGGAGATGCTAAAGAAAAAGACTCAACCTTTTGCCTTCTGGTATATTTGATTTTATGCCACATTTATTCATTATCAAACAAATTTACAAATACACTCACTTATAAGATTTACCTAAATATTTGATTTGAATAATGACCAACATCCATCAAATACTTAAATGGAATTGCAGAAGCATCAAAAACAAGAAATACCACATTTTTCGTTTCATCAATGTTTTTGATATCATGTTTCCAAGAAACCTTTTTATCTGATGAAGAATTATATTATTTACCTACTTTTCAAGTATATATAATATATATACAGATGTGATAGACTCTATAGTGGTAGAGGAGGTGTGTTAAATGGCTATCATCAGAAATATGTTTCCATCAAACATCCTGTTCAAATATAACATCTGGTGTTGAAGCTCTTATTATCAAAATTTATTTGCAGAATTTTCATTTCACCATTGTAAACTTATATATAGCAGCAAGGCCATAGCGGGAGAGGGGGGCGAAATGTGAGAAAATGACCAAAAAAAGAGAAAAAGGTGGCCAAATCTACTGTTCTATCACTTTGTTTCTTCCCCGCTGAACGAAATTTTTGGCTACAGGACTTTATAGCAGATACTTCAAGTATTATTAACGTCATGAATGTGCTTTTTGATCAAATATCTCTATTTTTTGTTATTTTGGGTGATTTTAATAGCTCACATCCTGCATGGGGCTCATCCAGAACTGATAATGCTGGTCGTCAGCTTTGTAATTAGTATCTTCTATTGGGCTAATTCAACCACTTGCTCCAGCTCATTACTCTTCACAATCTTCTAACTCAATTGATTTAAGTTTTTGTAGCACTGATTTAATTGGAAATATTACTTGGTCATTTGGCAACTCTGTATGACAGTGACCATATTCCAATAACATTAGAATTAAAAACTCAAGCAAGATCTACATCCAGTGGCGTCGGAGCCGGGGGTGCTGTGGGTGCTCGAGCACCCACGAAAATTTGTAAAACAGGTCCGAGCACCCACAGAATTGATTCAGAAATCGAAATTTCCTATATGGAACTCAAGACGAGCACCCACAGGTTCGAAACACTTCCGACGCCCCTGTCTACATCCCGTATTCATAAATATACTAATTGGAGAACATTTAATGACAGTTTGAATAACTGATGAAAATATTCCTTACTTTAACTTTGTTCAAAATAAACACATGGAAGCTCAGAGATCTTCAAATCGTCATTATTTCAAATACAATGACCACTTTGATTCTAATCTACATATGCTTCCAATAGCACAGAAAAGATCATTTCAAAAATATGGCGATGTCCATGTCAAGTATGCTGGATTAATTATAAGAAAAACTCAGCTATTTTTAAAAAAAAACTGAACAATCAAAGAAATAAATCATTTGAAGATCAACTCTCTAAACATGCTACCTATCCGAAAATTTGTACTATTTTAAGAAGACAAAGTTATTCACTCCAAAGTATATGAAGATGATAATTTGTTATTCAATCATAACAATACAATCATCAGTGATCCTCTTAGAAAAAAATTGAACTCTTAAAGCAAACCCTTATCAAACCTTATATCCATAAAGACTTTGATTTTTTTTGTGGTCCTTGTCAAAACTTTGCCATAGATATGAATTTTCCAATACAAATTTCTGAATTGAAGACAGCAATTATTAAATCGCCACATACAACTCCTGGTCCTGATTCAATTAACAGCAAGGCCTATTCATTAATTTCAGATGGTCATCTAAAATTCCTCAATTCTGAACTTATGTGATTTGGTCATCGGGCACCATTCCTTTGGATTGAAAGAAGGGAAAGATCATCTTTCTTCTAAAGCCCAACAAGACACCTACCTGCCCTTCATCATATCGACCACTTGCTTTCACAAACACAATTATGAAGATTTTTGAACACATCATTTTATCACGATTGAACTGGATATCATTGAAGTATAAGCTGTTTCTTTCAAATAAATATGCTTTTAATTCTAAATCTGGGACACAAAATTTATTAAATGATTTAAAAAGTGCAATATCGTCAATACTTTCAAATCTAAAGAGATTGAAATTTTAGTTTCTCTAGACATAAAGAGTGCATACGATTCTTTAATACATTCTGCTCTTATCTACTAAACTTCAATCCACAGGTTTTGGTGGTGAATTTATTGCTTAGTTGAAAATTTTCTTATCTGAAAGGGAATGATATATTAGTTGGAGAGATCACAAATCAAATCTAATAAATTTTGACAGGGCCTTCCTCAAGGATCAGTTTTATCACCATGGCCTCCACATCCTGAAGCGGGACCCCAGGCTTTGATCTTTTGCGGGCCCCGGTTAGACTTTCCACGGGCCCTTTCTGTAGTTAATTTAGAGCATGAAAAAGCAAAAAATGATGAGAACTGTCCCGGGCCCCAGGACTAGAGCCCTGTCAGCCCCCCCCCCCCTTGTGGGGGCCATGACCATGGCTTTTAAATTTATATATGAATGATATGTTTGTTCAACTACCAAGTTTTATCCATCTGTTTGTTTATGCAGATGACATACAATTATGGTGTATGGTGTAGTAATAAAGACATTCAAATCTTAGAAAATAATATCAACAATGCATTGTTGAAGATTACTAATTGGTTACGAAAATGGAGCTTTACTGTGTCAGTTGAAAAATGTTCATGTAGTATATTTACAAAGAAAAATGTTATTGGTACTTGTAATCTATCCATTAATAGGAACCCTCTGTCATTAGTACAAAACATCAAGATTTTAGGTGTTATCTTTGACTAGAAATATGGAATCCTCAGGTTGATCACATTCTAAAAAAGGGCATGAAAACATTAAACATAATTCGAATCATTGCTGGTTGTCTTAGAGGAGTCCTAGGTAGTAAACTCCTTGCTAGTGCATCAAATATCATTTGCAGTTTTTTCAATTATAGTGCTTTACTTTGGCACAACTGTTCACAATGAAATTTAAACAGATGTGCAGTATTGTATTGTCTAGTTCTCAGAATTGCATCCGGATTACCCATTTCAACTCCAATCCCATTATTATTAAGTATTTGTGGCAAACCTCCTTTTGAATTAATGATTATGAAATCTGTATCAAGACAAATTATTAAAGCCAGAGCATCAATGTACAACACCAGCGTCAAATTCATTAGTGCTAACTCAAATGAATAATATAGCTGTAACTTCTTCTCTACCCATGTTTAGTTCTTCAGTCATAAATTTCATCCAGGACAATCATCTGCTAATACCAGTTCAACCTATTAGTTTTTGCTAATCCACCCTGAATCATCTCCAAGATATCCTGTACAACTGATGAACTGCCATTCTAGGTTACGACAAATCCAAACTTGGTCAATCCTTTATTTCAACAATACGAACAATTACATAGGTCTAACTCAATTATTTCTACTGATACATCCAAATCAATTCATACAACAATAGGAGTTTTTGTAATAAAAATATGAAAACTTTCCAGGCTACAGTACATGACTCTTCTTCTGTTTTTACAGCTAAGTGTCTTGCTATTGCTATTTCAAAATTTATATCTGAAAAACATCACTATGTAATATTATCAGACAGCAAATCAGCAATCTCTGCATTAGCCTCTGTAAATCCAAAATCACATTTGGTTATTTTTACTATATATCTCTCTTTAATAGATGCTTCTAGTTGGGCAGAATTTATTTCAGTTGTCTGGTCACAAGAATATTTCCTATAATGAAATTGCAGATAAATTGGCTCGACTTGCTATTAATAATGCAAACCCTACTTTCCCTGATTTTTCATATATTGAAGATGTGCTGAATTTACTGAAGAAGTCTTGGACATCCACATTGATCGATATTTCAAATATCAGTTTCTGCATCCACTTACATCGCGTTTTTTAAATACTATGAATAAATATTCACCTTACTTTACAAAGGGAAAACGTGAAACATTATTTTATAGATTATTGTCAAACAAAGCCCCAACTAATGGTTATCTGTGCAGAGTAAAGACTCTGCTAAATGTGACTACTGTGATGATCAAGAATCTAATGATCACTTCTTTTTTATATGCAAACATTGGAATAAATTTTGCATTACTTTTTTCCAAAATATTGGTATAAGAAATAATCAGAATTGTAATTGGAGATCTATGTGTTTATTGTTCCTCTTTATCTACTCATATCTTGCAAACATTTTTGAAATTCTTGTATATATTTGTATATAATACATTTGTCTTTTGGAATTATTTTTTCCTGCATATATTGTGATTTTTGTTACATGGATAATTCGGTTCAATCATGCAAGTATAAATGTTTTTCTGGTATGTAGCTGTTTGTCTTGTTACATATTTGTTTTGATTCGAGAAAATTTCTTGTGCTGTATATACTGTGAATATGACTTAATATTTGTACAATTTTTTAAAAGTCTTTGCCCCTGTGTGGGTTTAGTGTGTGTGGTACTATATGAATGTGTATAGTTATATACATATATGATAGTAAATATCTTACTCATATACATTTTTATATCTTCCAATTGTATGGTATTTTTTTATATATTCTGATGCATCAAATTCTATCTTATTCTAAAAAACTAACAATCTAACTGTGTATGTCCCCCCCCCCCTCATCCTAAATCCCTATGTTGGTACAAAACTATGTAAAACAAGTCAAGTCAAATAATAATGTTACACCTTGTCCTCGGAACTAGTGAGAACTAAATCTAAAATAGCAGTACCCCTAGTAGCTTCTGCTAAAAATATCTGCCTACCAATTCGCATGCTAACTTTCGCAAACTGTGAACACATCTAATTGTTATGAAGTCCTCGTTCTGTGTCCGGTCGAGACCCCATGCATCAAGAGTATAAGTCAAGTTCTACAGAATAAGGACATGAAGTTAAAAATGTACAAACCTTTATGAGTAATTAGCAGATCAACTGCATGGCTTCGGAGTATAGTTATGAGAGCTGACTTTAAGGTATAACTATAATATTCGAAACAGTAGATTATATAAGCAACATAATTATTTATTTACAATATTAACAAGGGTAAAATGAAACAGGATTTGGACGAGAGCAGGGACGGATGCAAAGATGCGACCGGCAAATGTAAACAGCAAAAACTCTCTAGCCAGATGGTGATTTTGGAATTTTGTGATGTTGCCACAAAGAGAAAATTATAATTTTATAAGTGCTGGGAAGACCCCACATTACTCCCCCTCTAGTGAATATGAGAGAGAGAGATACGTAATGAGAAGGTGGTTTGATGGGTCTTCCTGAACGAGTCTGTCATCGTTAAAGTTTCAATTTATCAGTCTCGCCCAAAGTCTTCACTGTCGTGTTAAAATAAACCTTTTTTTTTAATATGAAGAGGTTGTGAAGGCTCCGGATGAAATGCTTGATTGTCATTATGATTTCTAATGACTTGAGATAAGTTGAGGTTCTTGGTGAAGCAGGGTTTCAACCGGTTTGTGGAGATGTTTCCACGAAGGGAAAATTACAATTTTATAAGTGCTGAAAAGACACCACAAGAAAAGATACAATGAATGGGGAGTGAATGAGCAATGATGAATTAAGGTTCATCATCTCATCGTTAATTTGTATGGGGTAGTTTCGATGCCCCTCTTGCGTATAAGCAGCACCAGTAAAATAATCCCAAAAACTTGCAGCTGTGTTCCCAGCCTGATGAAATACATAAAAAAATCACTGTTTTCTCTGGGAATCATTCGATACAGTGTACTCGTATAGTTTAAAATTTTGCATAACTTTTTTTAAAATAATTTTTTACAATGTTTTATTTTTATTTTTCTCTTTTACCCCTGATTCAGAGTGCTCCATGCGTCTGCATAGGTTACACAGCCTAGAGCCACCTTTTTGTGGTTTGACCTAGATCCTCTAGATTCTAGGTACTGAATGGCTGTGGTTCACCAACAATAACCCGTGAGTACTGTAATATTGGACATATTATGATTCAGTGGTGGCTTTTGAAGGTTGTTTATGAAATCCTAACAAGCAGTCGATGGGAGAAAATATCTTGAAATGTTTTCAAAAGATTAAAAAAAAAATTCTTAGGTCTGTCTTTTTGAAAAATATGAAAGAAAAATTCTAAAGATGCTCAAACAAAAAAAAAAAACTCCACAGGAGATATTATCAATGACTTTGCAAGTAGAAAAAAAGGGGGCAGGGAAAGGATTTCAATGCCCATGCTTAAAAATATTCACATCATAATTCTGTCTTAGATTAATGAAATTTTAATTTATAGGTTCAATCAGGGCCATTATTTCAACTTTTTCCAGGGGGGAGGGACCACATGTACTCACAGTGTATATATGTAAATATATATATATATACCATTTTTAGGGTATTTTCAAAAGCCGGGGGGGGGGGGGCAACGGCCCCGCCTAAATGACGGGCCTGGGTTCAATATCGAGTAAAATATACTTGTAGGGGGGGGGCACCAAAACCATTCAAGTGCTTAGGGCCTTCAAACGTCTTAATCTGGCCCTGATTCAGTGAATTATAACAAACCCCTACAAAAAGTCTATGATGCCTTTTGTTTTCAAGCTCAACTCTCATATAGTTTCAATATCACTTCTCTGCACATTACACTCTCTAGCTTCCAAACAAGATTCCACGTATATCAAGATCCCACCTCCTTTCCTATCAGATTTATTTCTTAAAAACATATTATATCCTGAGATGTGTAAGAAAGATTCATCCCCATCATTTACCCAAGTTTCTGTAATGACCATAAGATCCAGGCCCTCCACAGCTATCATAGTTTCTAAAAAATCTTTCTTATTACCTAAGCTCCTGGCATTTATTAGCACACATTTTAATTTGCCCTGTAATTTAGTGTCAATCGAGAAGCCATCCAAGTGAGAGGTAGGTAATGCCCCGTTTGGAGCAACTCCCTATTGCTTTGATTCCCAACTACCCCACATTAGCATTACATCATCTGTGAATTCACTAACAATCCAATTGGTACCATGATCAAGTTTATTGATAAAAAGTTATCAGCTTGATCACCCTCTTTAAATAATGGAATTACTTTTGCGATTTTTAGTTGATCTGGAAAATTTCCACTTTCAATGATCAAATTTATTAGATACAAAAGAAAAATTTGATATTTTCTCTCACAATATGTTCAGCAATCCTATTTAAGTTGGTCTGGAACATTGCCACCATGATTCAAAGCTGTAGCGCTCGCTTGTGACGTAACTGTCAGGGGGCGATTGAATTGATGGTGCGAAGTGAAAACATTTTTTCCCTATTTGTTATTTAAAAGATCTTGGACCATTCTGAAATTTTGGCTGGTATGAATTCGCTAATTTTTGAACCATCACTTTTAATCAGGTTTTCCCTCCATTCGCTTGATCTTCACGCAAAATAACAGCAGGAAATATACAGCAAATCATCATAAATTATCCCAAAAGTAATTTTTCAACCTAAGGCATTGAAAAAAAATCCAGCTCAAATGCACTATATTTCAAGATTTTAATTCTTTTGAAGCAATAAATAAAAGAAGGATTTGTTTTTCTATTAATCAAATGATTGATTTTTTTCTAAAATAATTAATTTAAATGAAGGAATTTTGCAAAAAAAAGTGATTCAAAAGAATGATTAAAAATAGATCTAATGATTTGTATGGATGTTTTTTCCCCCCCAAAAAAACAAGTGATTTGAATGAATGATTTCTTCAGGAAAAAAAACTGATTTATACAAAGGAATTAAAAGAATATAATAAAACAAGCAAATCAAATGAATGTTCACTTCTAAAAAAATGTATAAGGGTTTAAATGAAGGAATTCAGAAAAAAAATCAAGCAATTTAAATTGACTTACCATGTTTTTCAAAACCATTATTAATCTTTCAGTTTCATTATTTCAATGATGGAACATGACAATAAGTGATATGAGTTACTTAACCCGGCCTGGTCTATATTTTGCCATACAGGGTTTTATAAGTGATATATATCTCTATTAAATTATCTCATAAACTTGTATGCAATGCATTTTTTCAATTTAATCTCACTTTTCTCTTCCACATTACTCTTTAATTGATCAAAAATATTATTTCTGAAATGGAGAAGAAAAAATTAATTGCATCATTAAAATGCAACCATTATAATTCATTTTTTTCTCTATATTTAAAAACTACAAGGAAAAAGTCAAAATGGACAAAATTTTATCAGAAAAAATCTTGTATTCATACAGGTTATCATTGGATTGAGACTATCAAACACAAAATTTACCTGAAACTATCAGGAAATAGAAAAATAATTTGGTAGCAGGCTTAATTTCCGATATTTTCAAAATGTGTATGGATTCTGATACGCAGAATTTTCTCGGGAGGGGGGGGGGGGGGTTCAGATTTTTTTCTCTTCTGAGGGGGTACTTTTTTTCCTGCAAAATAACACTATAATCTTGGCTCAAGAGGGGGGGGGGGTAGAACCCCAAAACTCCCCCTTTGTGTATGCCAATGCTCAGAGCAAATATATAGGTTACATGAAAAGAAAAACCTAAATGCAAAATATACTATACAAATATGTGAAACAAAGAATCCAGCTAATACAAGGAAAATAAACTTTTCTAAAGCTTGATCAATTTTCTTTTTTGTGGCTTCAAAAATTGCAAGAAGACAAAACAACAAGTGACAATTTAGAATACATAAATCGAATCACACTTTCACATAGGAAATAATATAAACTCTGTTATTCGCTCAACAATTATTCATTCACATACAAATTATCAATAATACAGCACAAATTAATACAATAATACCATAATAAATAATTAACATCATAAATAAAACATGCGCATAATAAAGAAACACAGATGGGGGTGAAAACATCAATTTTTTCTATAATGTACTTAATTTTCTTTTGTTTTGGAATCATGGAATGGAATCATTTTTGTTCTTACAGTAATTCTTCATCAAAACATTTGTTGATGCTCTGATTATCAGGGTCATAATTTTCTAAGACGAGTGATTTTCGTAGGTGTCTACAAAACATCTTTTCCCTCAAGAACCCTCAAAGTAAGTTGAGTGGCTGTTTGTCTCTGGTTTTTCTCTCCCAAAAAATACTCTTCAAAGTCAGAAACTAATTTTTTGATGATGATATAATTGTGGATAATTGTTTCTATCATATCTATTGTAGGGTATTTCAGGCCACTCCTGTCAAAATCACTAATCAGCTTGAATCTCTCATCAATGGCCAGCTGCCTATCAACTGTTAAGTTGCTTCTACAAAAACTTCACACTTTAGTTTTTGTGAAGCACAGAGTGGACACAATAACCTGCAAGAAATGTTATGATGGGCAAGTCATCTTCAGCTTTCTTAACATCTATGTCTGTGACCACAAGCTCTGAGAAATTTTGATTGAGAACAACATTTTCATCATCTTCCAATATGTCACTGCTTAGTTCGTTAACCAAGAAATCTCCTTTAGATTTTGATGAAATTTTAAATTTAAGAACACATTGCAGGTTCTAAATTTTTTTCTACTTTAAGAACTTGCCTAATAGATATGTGATAATGACTGCCAGCCATTCGCCTATACAAGCTGAATCTGTACTCTAATTTGTCAGTTTGTATTTTTCCTGGCAATAGGTATGCCATTCCAAGTTCAGATATGGCATATCTTGTATCTTGTCAACTCTATGATGCAGTTAGTGAAAATAAAGAGAGCTGAATGTGTTTCTCTCGTTAGCCTACCAGTATCAATATCTATGTTTTTCCATTTGTTCAACCAATTGATGAAATTGCAGAGAAATATTAGCTTATCATTTTCATCAATTGTGAGAGGATGGCAAAAGTAATCTCTCAACAGCAGCCCCTTTCCAGGAGATTTCAAATTCATTATGGAAAACCAAATATTCTGATGTTCCAAAATAGTTTAAAATATTGTTTTCTTCACCTAGACTAAATAGGCTCTTACTCACAGATGTGTTAAACAGTTGCAGTGCAAGCCTAACATTTTGTTTTTCAAGGCCATAAGCCTTCTGTGTTAGCGTATAGCCATGCTTAACAAGTTTCCCAGACTCAACTTCATATAACTTTTTAGTTGATTGCAAAGAAGCTGTTAAAATAGAATCAGAAGATAAATCAAAACTTGGGAAATACATCCCTTGCTCACCATTTGTTTGACTAACCGAATTATTTCTGACACTTTTAATTGAATTAAGTGTCAAAACAGTAAAACGAGGGTCTGTTCTAATCACAGGGATGAGGATATACATAATCTGCTAGAGGATTATTAAAACCTTTGACAGTTTTGATTGATACTATTGTTGTCACTGACGATTACGACAACTTTATAGTTCCATTCTTCCAATTTTACAATAATTTTCTTCACAATTTGAAACATGAAGTCAGATGTAATTTTCTTCAATGGTAATATATAAACAACATCTTTGAATTTCGAAAACAAACTTTGTAACATGAATATGTGAGCACTGTTAGCGAAATCTTGGTTATTGTGCGCAAAACCAACAATATTTCCACCTTTTAAATTGTAACAAATACAACAAAATACAAATACAACGCCACAACAGGCAAATTGCCCAACGAGGTGGCTGACTTAAGAACATCATGGATCCCCGAGCCATTTTTTGGAGGCCCTACCTACTACTGCTACACCACACATGCACCCCCACCACTCGGAACCCCCAACGAATCGGTACATGCGGGAATGTGCGTGTACGTGTAGTGAAACCTGACGTGAAGTTTTTTTTTGTTTCTCTGTAATGCTTGTTATGTGTAGTGCTGCCATCTGCCACTAGTTTTCAAACTATGAGTGAAGTGTTATGATTAAATGATTTATCGTTGTAGGACTGTTACTCTCTGTGGCGAGACTTCCTCATTCCTCCATTCATTTCAAAGGTTCAGAACAAATTTTTAGTCTTGCACATCATCAAATGTACTTCCTCATTCATGTCTGAATGGAATTCTTCATGATAGTTGTCCCCAGAAGTATGTGTAATTGTTATACTTTGCTATTTATTTGTAAAAAGTTATCACAGTTTGTCATATTAACATTTAATGTTTAGAAAAAGGTTTTTGAAAAAAGTTATATAAAAAATGAAATCATAAAAAAATCTTTTGAAAATAAAAAAATATACTGCTTTGAAATGTTTACCTGATGTGTCACAAAGAGATATTTAAAGAAATAAAAATTCTATCCGTTAGTCTAAAATTTATTGATTTGTACCATTGCTCTAAATCTAATACTCACTCTATAAGCTCTTAAGGCTTAACTCACGGGTCGATCATGTCAGCATTTATTGATAGCAAAACTGTTTGTGGCATATCAGTACTGTATCAACTTTGGTAGCATTTGTGAAGAAAAGGGTAAAACAGCAGTATTTTAATTAGCTGCTTACAGTCCCATTATAACCTCCAAGATTATTTGTCTTTACCTCTAAAAACAATCACAAATTTTTTTCTCATTTGATGCAAAGTGACCATTGGTGTGAACTGACAATTTCACTTTCAGTGGTCAGGTGCAGTCACCATATTGCAGACTATTTTGTGCTTGGTGATCAAGGACAACTAAAATTTGCATTATATTCCACTTGTGGATGCAAATGGGTTAAAGTCAGAAAAAAATCTGGAAAAAGAGGAAAATTTAGCTGTGATAGTGGCACCTTCCAAAATTTATAAGGAACATAAAAATCAATATTTTAAGATTTTCAATCAAACAATGTCAGTAAAATTTGTGCCTCCTCCATTGTATCAAAACAAACTTATAACTATAAACCCCCCATAACATTTGAATAAAAATTTGCTTAGATATCTGTGATTGGATATCATAGATAAATCTGAATGTCCTTTAGGTTTTAGGACATTTTTTTTGGTATTTTAGAATATTTTTTCACTTTTGGAATTTTTTCAAAATAAAAAATAAGCTAGAATTTAAAAAAAATCCTTTATAGATGACAAACAAAGTTTAGAATCAATTCCAGGTAAATTTTATTTTTGCTACAATTTATGTACTAAAACTGAGTTTTTAAAATTTTTGTTCTTATCAAATCAACTTAAGCCAACTTATGGGATCCTATTTTATATCCAGGCTTCTACCGCCTCCCTGGACCATTCCATTGTCTCTAGGGGATGATATTGCCCAGTTTCCTATGCTAAAATAACCAAGTTAATCCATAGAATCCATAGAATTTTAATTTTTTTAGACACTCTTTGTATAACACCCTGCAGAGCTCAATACACACACAAAAAAATATTTATTTAAGATTTTTTTTCAATTAACTTTTGATCAAAATCAATTCTTTGAATCCTGATAAACTTCCTGTTAAAATGTTTGAATCATTAGATAGCTTTTGGTATAAAATGAGAGAGAGAAAAAATTATAACAATTTTATGTACGTGTGGGAGAGAATGGAAAAGTATTGCTGGTAACTAACATAATAGAGAGAAACAAGACTTTTGTGATATGATGATTGTAACACCGCCAATGCTCATTATAACGACCCTCATTTTCCCACAAAATATGGACATTATATTGGGAGGTCATTATATTAAAAGTTTGAAATGAAAAATTAGCTTCTTAAAAGAATTCCACATTTTATTTGGACTTAAAATGTTATTCATTTTGTTATAATAATAATAATTTATTTGCTTATGGGGCCAGACCCATGCAAGGATGGCATACAAAAAATAAAATATACAAGTAATAAATTACAAATCATTAGAATACCAGTCGTAGAACATAGAACATGCACACACATACACTTCAATTTAAAAAATTCAGGAACTTCACAATATCATTAAAAAAAAACAAACAGTTTTTCAATTTGATATTCAGAGAGGTGTGAAATTTTAAAAATTAGGTTTTGTCTGGTTGGATTGCGAAAAATACACGATTTTAACAAGACAGCTCTCTGCAAATTAAACAATGGGCATTCAAAAATAATATGAAATACGTCAAAGGAATGACTAAAGTTATAGTTACAGTTAGGGCAATTCTTGCCAGGACTAAGTATGACAAATCCACTTGGAACACATAAAAAACCGCTATCTGTCCTAATTTGAAAAATCAAGCATTTCCAGGATATGGGGATATTAAAAAATAGATAATTTTCTGGTGTAATACTGAAAAATGTTTCATTGTAGTGAGCGTATCTAGTTGATCTCGAAATTGATGAAAGATCGTTTTGAATTGTTAGGTCTATGTATCTTGTAATAATGGTAGGAAAATATTTCCTGAGCGCCGCAGGTGCGACCTGCAGATCCCAAACGAATGGAAGTCCAATTGTATATAACAAATTCAAAATATCAAAAGCCCAGTTGCGGCCATTATGCAGTGGAGGGCGTTTTAAAAGGGCATTGTAACAGATCTTGGGGAGTCGGTTATCTGGGAGCATTAAAATTTTGTACCAGAAAAAGAGGGTATTTTTTAGAAGAGAAATTTATATTTTGGACGTCTGGTTGATTCAAGTCTGAGAATATAGCCGGGACAATATCTGGACGTTGCGAATAATTTACGGAGAAACAAATCTTGCACTTTTTCAATGTATGACCAGTGATCCAGTGACCAGATTGGCGCAGCATAATTTATAACAGACCTTGACAAAGAATCAAATAGTCTTAATGCCACAGGAACAGATGAGTTGTGTGACTTGCCGAGTATCTGAATAACTCCACCTGCAGCCACCTTAGCTTTGGCCACAACGCGATTAGTATTTCTCCGGAAAGAACCCGAGCATGAAAAAATAACACCTAAATAGTTATATTCGTTCACAATTTCTAAATTTTCACCTTCCCACATAAAATGGTCTCCACCAGCCAGTTTGCCGCCCTTTCTAAAAATCATTATTTTAGTTTTGTTCAAATTCGCTCGTAACTTTAGTTTCCCAAAGTACCGAGCAAGTAAGTTAATTTTTTTCTGAAGAGATGCAGCATTTTTTGCCAATAATACAATATCATCCGCGTAAAGTAGGCTGTGTAGTTCATTCTTATGGTCAATTGAAAGACCTGAAACTTCGGAACTAAAGATATTATCAAGGTCTGCTATGTATAAGGCAAAAATGAGTGGGGAGCACGGATCCCCCTGCAAAACACCGTTAGTTATGGCTATTGAGCTTGTAAGACCTTTACTTGATCTTATCTTAGCTTTAGCATTGCCAATGAGACCGCAGAAGATGGTCAAAAAGTTGGAGCTCACACCAAGTGAATAGAGTTTACTCCACAATAATGAGCGGTCCAAGGAGTCGAATGCCTGAGATAGATCAACAAAACATGCGTAGAGTTTACCCTTTTTCTGACGTGTGTGCAACTGGATAAGGGAGTTTAAAGTGAAGACATGGTCAAGGCACCCCCTGCCCCTCCGAAATGCACATTGGTTTTCCGGCAAAACACTGCTGCGATCGGACCAAAGCTCCAGTCTCTTGGCCAATATCGACGAGAAAATATGTTCCATAGAGTTTAAAAGAGAGACAGGTCTGTAGTTATGGGGGAGGTTTCTATCACCTTTTTTGAAAATGGGACTTACAATTACCTCGCTCCATACTGTCGGACATACACCAGTAGACACAATATTATTAAAAAGACATACGATTTTTTCTAAAATAATTTCCGGAGAATTTATGATGAATTCATTGAGTATTCCGTCACTTCCAGGCGACTTCTTTAATTTTAAATAGCCCACTACTAATTTCATCTCTACGATTGATATATCTGAGTCTAGAAATGGATCATTTCGGTTCATTGAGAGTGAGAGTCGAGTGATTGAGGTTGTTTCTTTTGAAAAAACTGATTCAAAGTGGTTGAACCATTTATCTACCGTGATATCGGCACCAGGGGCTCTTTTTTTCCGAAAGACATTTATAGAATCCCAAAAGTCCTTGACATTAGAGAAAGATATTTTATCCCTCAAGTTTTGGAAAAAAGCGGTTTTCTTAAGTTTACAAATATTGTTATAGTATTTTTTAGCCCTAGAAAGAGCCTGAAAGTTCTGGCTCTGGCGGAAATTGTGAGTTTCTTTCCGAAGTGCATACTTAGCAGGACACAATCTTTATGAAACCACTTTGCTCTCCGGAAATTGAGCGATCGACTCTTTTTGACAATTAAATCACACTTCAATGCAACGTCATTGAAAATTTTTACCAGATTATTGTACAAGTGATTACCCGAGCTATCAAGTTGAGACAGGTTAATCCAGTCCGAGCTCAGATAAGATTTGAATTGAGGTGCCCTCTCAGGGGCCCAACGATATTTTTTGGATTTTGTTATAATGTTGCAATGAAAATGTATTAGAAAATAATAATGAAATTTTAATAATCATTGCCTGGATGTTGATGACATTCATGTTATTATTATTATTTTTTTTTTTTGCATTTATCAATACTTTTTCACTTTTAAGGCATTTTTCCAGGTTTTAGGACATTTTTTGGTATTTTAGGATATTTTTTCACTTTTGAAATTTTTTTCAAATTAAAAGCTAGGCTAGAATTTTTTTTAAACAAAAAAAAAATATTTTATAGATGACAAACGTTTAGAATCAATTCCAGGTAAATTTAATGTATAGTGAAAATTCCAAGAGCTGGCCTTACTTAACCAAACGATAAATGAAAGTAAATTCAAGAAATTCTGATCCTATATGGGATGTCGAGAGTGAGGAATTTTCATTATATAAATACCATCTTAACGCATGGGCCCACCAGGGCACAGCCCTGGGGCTTCAAGAGAAGAGAGGCCTCCAAAAAACGAGAAGTAGTTGAATTTTTTGAGAATTTTACAGGTAGGGCCTCAGAAAAATCACTTGGCCTGGGGGCCCATGATGTTCTTAAGATGACTGTGGGTATAGTGAGTGCATGTACTACAGAGCTACAGAGAGATCTTTAAAATATTGAAATTCATGTTGAATGATTTTGATCCATAAAAATGCTGCATGTAGTAAGATTTCATAAGTTTTATTTTGCCTTTTATTGAAGAACTAATGACGTACATGAGATAAATCTTCAGCATCCTGGTTTCCACCATTCAGTCCATGCAGAAAAGTATGGAGCTTATTGATACTATCAATAAAGTCAATGTGCTAAAAGGGGGTAGGCCAATTACCTATCATAAAATTCGAAATAATGGGGGAAAAGCAGACATTACCTGCAGAATTTTTTTTGGATGAAAATTTTTGACAGGAACATCTAAAACTTTTGAAATTGAAGAAAAATTAATACTGTGAGTAGAGTGTTATGTATGTATGTATGTGTGTGTGTGTGTGTGTATATATATATATATTTATACAAATAAACTTCTCTCAACATCAACAGATGCTATTGGCTATACAACATTTATTATATATATATATCATCTGTTGATGTTGAGAGAAGTTTTCAGTGCCAAAGCCCAACTTCATTGTCTGTATATTATTTCTTTATTTGAAGAAAAGTGATTGATTATGAATACATATTGCAGAGCTGGAACTAGAGGAAGGGTGAGGGGGTTGTTGTCCAGTCAACCATTATAAAATCAGTGAATTTTGTTTGGGGGGGGGGGCCTGCCTATTGGATGACATGCCCTTATGTCACAGCCTGAAACTTTCATACTCTTCAATCTGGATTCAGAGAAATCCAGATCTAGAGAAATGGGAAGATCAGTCATGCAAAAGTGACACACAGGTTTTTATTAGGCATTCCATTGAGTTTCTTGCCATAATACAAAGAAAAATTCTTCGGTAGATCAAGTAGATTATACTAAATTCTCCATGCCAAAGGTTAATTTCAAGCACACTTTAGGATGGATTTTACTAATTCCTGTGCAAAAAAAAAAAATAAGGGTGGGCATCGCTGAATTTGGATGTTGTAGTGAATTGAACCTTGTATTTTGATTGAACTTTGTTGATCGTTATATTGCATAAAATGCATAAAAAATAACATGGGGTGAGATGAATAGGAGAACATTTGGAACCTACTTTGCCAGTCATTATAATGGAACTGTGACAATAACACATGGTCGTTATAGGATGCGGTTGTTGTTATTATTTTTATTTTTGGGTCACACAACACTCTGCTGCTTTCTTTATTTTTCTAAATAGTGTGTTTAATTATTCTCTTTAGTTTGATTTTGTAACCAGATTTTTAGAAGAACTGCCATTGTTGGTTTTGCGAGATAAAGTGTTTTTTATTGTTCTCAATTTTTTTTAATTTTCATTGTGTATTTTCAATCAACTTAAACTTTTATCTCTCTCTCATTTCATTTTCATTGTACTTTTGCCAGGTTTGTGATCATTGTTTCTTTGTCTGTAATCAATTTCTTCACCTACATGCTCGTATGGGAGGGAATATCTGGCTCTTTGTTTACTGGCCATTTTGGTGTTTTCCTGCTTCTTTGATATGATTTCGTGGGTTTTTTGGGCATAAGTGTTAGCAAACAGTGTATACTTTTTCCGGGTATTCTCATTAATTTTTGTTTTAGTCTTAGTGAATAGATAGTTAGCGAATACTAATAAGTATAAATTGTATTTGGTATCTTAATACTTTTTAGGGGTGTGTTGTGTTGTTTATATATATACATATGCACAATTTTCTCAGGGGGGGGGGGGTTTCAATTTTTTTTTCTTTTCGGGGGGTTTACATTTTTTCTTGCAAAATAACACTTTAATCTTGGCTTGAGGGTGGTTAGAACCCCAACCCCTCCCTTTGCATACGCCAATGAATATATATATTTCTTCTTCACGAGTTAGCGTTGCGCATTTTATTTTACTTAATTTTTTCGTACAATCTTTTATGTGTATTTTGCATTGCAATGTATTTTACATTATTTTAATTTCCTGCCAACATTTCTTATTCTATTTTTTGTGTTAGTATCTAGTTTTCTGCAATAGTGTTAGTATGCCTCAACCTCGATTAGTGTTGTGTAGAGCTTGTGATGGAAGGTTTCCCTGATCTGGGGGGGGGGGGGTAGTAGCAGATAGTTTCAAATGTAAGTTGTGTTTGGATAGAGCAAGGTTGAAACTCATGAGGTCCAAGCATTATGGGAGAGAGTTAGGGTTTGAGAGGGCTCAGTTATGACAGAGCCACCTGGGAATGAAGAAGCAATCTACACGAACAACGACAGTTTAGAGGGTGAGTAGGTGGACTTGGATGAGGTTGGGGATAGTGATAGGGGTTTAATCGTCTGTGATTCTATGGTTAGGAAACAGGGTGTGTACGGATTTTGGGGTTTTGAGCGCCGTTGTCTTCCTGGGCAGAGGCGTAGCCAGGTTTTTGTCAGTAGGGGAGCAAAATTGTGAAAGGCGCCATTTTTTGTTTGTGCTTAAGGCGCAAACTTAAAATTATGCATTAGTGGAAAGAACTTTGAATTTCCCAATTTATAAAAATCAAATTTATTTTGTTTTCAGTTGATGTTATTTTTCAAATTAAATTAATTATCTTTCAATTGATTAATGTATTTTAATTTTTTAATTAATTTAAAAAAATGTGAATTCTATTTTATGTTTTGTGTATTTATACAAATGCAAACACAAAAAACAACTGGGAAGTCACCCTAACAGGTAGTTGGAAAAAAATTTATATTAAAATATAAAAACACACCAGCCATAACTTTTTCCAGGGAATAATTTCTCCGATTCGGCACACAGCTGTATATGCATAATTATGAAACAAACAGTGATTCATAGAAAAGGGAAACTACACCATGAAAAAAAAGACAATGTTTCTGAAAAAGTCACATTTTAACATAAAACTATGCACTATCACCGTATAATATAGTACAATATATTGCCGTACAAATATAGAAGACTAACTTCCTCTCCCATTTTCTACATATCAGAGTGCTATTCACCCAAGAGTATATATTTTTTATTTACCCAACTTTAAGAAAAACTCTTCCAGAACCCCCTTTTGCGCCCCAAAATCTTGGGTTTTTTACGGCTCAAAAGCTCATATCTGTTTTCCAACTTTTTTCTTAGTCTTTGACACTGCCCTATACACAAGCTAGTAGCTCTTGCCAAGGCACCTGCAGATAACGTGGCATTTCTAGGCATTATGAATATGAATCTAGCCAAGTCCCCCCCCCCATACATAAAGTGGGCGGAGATACGGGGGGCAACCCCCCTCCCCCCAGCGTCAAAGGTGGAGTCATCAGTCGACGCACTAATGTATATATTACAAGAGGAATTGACATCATCATCGTGCTTCCCTCCCCCCACTTCCAAGTCTATCTCCGCTATGCCTCAAGCTCTACATAAGGAGCCCAAAGAGAAGGCGATACTTCTTGGAGCTTGAATCCTAGCCATTACTTCATAGGTTCAGTGGTCTGTCCACAATAGGTTCCCGTGCTTAATTTCTTCAAAAAGCGCCTTAGTCAAAGCTCTTGGTGGCCCTTCAGAATAGAATGAACATTTCGTGCACGCCATATCCTCATACCTATGAAAGGTATTTCAAGGAGCTCTACCGAGAACGACCAATAGCAATAGAAAAAGTTAGAGCTAGAAGCGGGCAAGATTCTGCCCTTTAATAAAGGTGGGGGAACTGAGGCTGATCTGAACATGCTTGCAGATGAAGAGCTTGAGAGCAATTGTCAAAAATGGTAATGAAAACCTGCCCTTTCTTTTTTTCCTTCTTCTCTTAAGGGTTAGTACAAACCCAATCACTGTGAAACTGTAAGTGGCGCAAATATAAATGTAGATTTTATTCCTTACTCATCACATTATAGTCAATGAAGGTAGAAAATGAAAAAAATCAATATTTTTCAAGTTTTTCTAAAGATCAAAAGTCATTTAGAGAAATAGGCGCCAATGTAGGCAAAATTTCGATTGGGGGAGCAATCGCTCCCTCTCCCCCTGGCTACACCACTGTTCCTCGGGAAGATTAGCAAAGGTTGAGACGATTTTCATCATCGACAGTTCCATGGGAGGGTAATCCAGTGGGTGGGAATGAATCAGGTAGGAGCGAATATTAGTGAGTCTCTGTAAGAGTTATTATTATCCACATGGGGGTTCAGATGAGATGTGGCAGTGATTCCAGTACTACTAAGGGTATAGGAATAGGATCCACCAATTCAATTTAAGCCTAAAGGACATTTGCTCCTCACTTGGTGTGTCACATTCTTGGAGCTTCCCACATTTACCGACAGGTGGCTTGGTTGGGATGGGATTCATCTGAATAGGAGGGGGTCTGGGAGGTTTACGATAGGCTTAGGTCAGGTTTTTTACTCCCAGACCATGTAGACGGGAATACATGTTAGTTATTGTTAATACTAACATTATGGAGACAGGAATTACAGATGGCTTCTCAATTGACACTATCACAGGGCAAATTGAAATGTGTGTTAGTAAATGCCAGGAACTAGGGTAATAAGAAAGATTTTTTAGAAACTATGATAGCTGTGGAGGGCCTGGATCTTATAGCCATTACAGAATCTTGATCATTTGATCATTTTTGTCACACCACAGTCATTTTCTGCACACGAGGGCTAATTAGACCGGGACCTACAATTTATTGCCGATTCCGAACGGCAGGCTTGTTTTTTATACTCGTCGAGGGGTTGGTGCGCTAACCCCTCGATGGGGGACTCCCTGCGGTAGCAATTTTTGCTGCGGTCAAGTCGCCGTTTTTTGTTGTACCCCTGTGTCAGGAAAGTTTTCTGACAAGGACGAACTGGGTATCGAACTCGCGACACCTCTAAACATCCTTTGGTACTTTAGGCGAGCATCTTATCGACCGGGCTACCGCGCCCTTACAGAATCTTGGAGAAACGATGGGGATGAATCTCTTTCTTACACATCTCAGGATATGATGCTTCTTAAAGAAATAGCAGGGGCGGCTTGTGAAGGAAGCGCATAGGCACGCCCCCCTGAAAATTATGTCACTAATTTAATTCTTTAAATGTGTGTGTGTGGATTTGATACCAACTTAATACCATAAAAGTTCTTTTTTTTTTAATTTTTAAATGAATTTAGTAAATTAGAAAAGAAAAATTTTCGGAAGCATTGATAAAAAAGTTCCTTAAAATACAGGTCATATGATCAAGGTTTGGGAGCACTTTCCATGGAGAGAGCTCTGTATACTTCTTTCCTCTTTGGCAGCTTTCCATCACACTGTATGAGATACCCTTTGGTAGTATAAAAACCAGAGGAGGAAGAAAGGGGGATGGTTAGTACAGGTTATTATGCTCATTTTAATATATTTGAATTTAAAAAATTTAATTTATAATTTAATAAATTAAATAAATTTTAAAATTTTATAATTTATATTTTATAACTTTATCATGAGAGGCTTCTGTCCATACCTTTTTTGTAGGATCCAGTTTTTGTGAAAATTTCTCTTATTTTTGTGAAAAAGATCATTAATTTTGTGAAAAATAAGTAATTTTGCAGGAAGCGAAGCAATTTAGTTAATCTACACAAAAGAAATGAAACTCTAAATTTAAGATTTTATTAATTTTTATTTTGTGAGGTACATTTTTCAGGTCCAGAATTTTATGAAGGGTCCGTTTTTTCGATCCGGAATTTTGTGAAGGCTTCCGTAAATAAGCCCAAATTTTGGCTGGGTGCAAACCTCTGATATTGGAAGAAGTGTATGAATTTTCACAATTTGCAAAAACCATTGCAAGTGGCAACTGATAAACTTAAATGATGATTTTCAATGTTGTTAAAGATATTGCTCAAGCTCACTGCGCAAACTATTTATGTAAATGTTGCGTTGATAGAGCATTTTTATTTTTCCACTGCATAGATATGCAGATAATATAAAAAATAATTTGATAAACAAAAATAAAAGTTTTCAATGCAGTGCAATACTTTACTAATTGTAAATAGTACATGTACTCAGGGCCGGAACTAGAGGGTGGCAGAGAGGGCAATTGCCCTGGGCAGAAAAATTTAGGGGGGGACGGCAAGCAGCAGCATCTTAAGGCATGGCCCCACCCGGGCACCTCAAGTGAAGAGGGGCCTTACAAGAACTCTTGAGGCATTTACATGAGAATGGGATTGGGGGCAACTTGCTTAATTGGATAGAATCATGGTTAAGAGATGGGTCACATCGAGTTATGATGAAAAGGAATTCTGTGTTTTGACAGGCGTCACAAGTGGAGTCCCTCAAGGAAGTGTCCTTGGTCCCACACTTTTTCACGTTTTATATGAACTCAATCAGGGTATCGATGGGATTGCTAGCAAATTCATAAATGATGTGAAGTTAACGAGAGTAGTAAGGAATCAAAGCAATAGGGAGGTTGCTCCAGACCAACTTAAACAGGATTGGAGCATGGGCAAATGAATTGAGCATGACATTTAGCATTGACAAGTGCATGGTCACTCATTTTGATTGAAACAACCCATGTTTCTCTTATGAGTTGAATGGTGTCACTATTCCAGATGCAACTAGGATCACCGATTTGGGAATTCTCATTGATGAGAGGCAAAGGGTTTCTGAACATTGTTCAGCGGTGGTCAAAAAGCGAATAGAATGCTCAATTTTATTTTCAAAAAGGTCTCTTTACATTCTTCTAAAGTCATTCTTCCATTTTTTCGAGGTTTAATTTGTCCTGGACTGGAGTATGCTATAACAGTTTGGAGACCATACCTGCAGAGGGACATAGACTTGGTTGAAGGGGTGCAGAGAAGAGCTATGCATAATCTTATTGGCACACAGGGCTTGAGTTATGAAGAGAGACTTCATTTTTTGATTATGTTTACATTGGATCAACACAGGTGTCAGGGAGGTATGATTGAAGTGTTCAGAATTTTCAATGGAATGGATAGGATGGACCATGAATTATTACTGCACTTTCAATCTACTGCTTTTACAAGGAGACACCAGTATCGATTGGTAAGGGGCAATTGGATGCCTTCTATATAAAAGGAACCAAGCGCCATTAAATCAAAACTGAGAAAAAGCTATTTAAAGTTATCTTTGATTCAGTTCTCTTCAGTTTGGTAGTTGGTTCAAGTGCACATGGATGGCATCACAGCCTATATGTTCCTTGGCTCTATTTAGATAAAAAATTCTACCTCTTTCAATAGTTCAGATGTCGGTGTGTCTGAAATGTTAAAAATAGCACTTGGTTCCTTTTATATAAAAGCCGTCCAATTCTAGGTTATGGTGTCGCAGGGTGTTTTTCTCTAATTGTTAATAAATGGAATAGCTTACCTCCGGGGGTAGCAAATTCTGACACAATTAAAAAGAAATACGATAAACTTGTTGGGGTAAATCGAGAAGCTATCCATACATAGAACAAGACAACCATAAGTATTTTTTATGGGCATTGTATAATATTTTATCATGCATATATATATTGTTTTTAGTTTTTGTAATTGCATTTTTGAAACATGACAACCATATTTGTTATGAGCATATTTTTCTCAGCCACCTCAATGGGCATTTTGCCTATGTAAACGAGCACCTTTGTTGAATGGGTGCAAATAAAGGAAAAGCCTCACCATCCAAAGAAATACCATTATTTTCTGTTGTACAGAGTGTAAACAAGACAAATAATATACACAAAAAATTATTTTCTGATAAAAATTTCTGTTGTAGTGTTAAAAGTTAACTCTCCTACTGCATCTCTATATCCACCTGTTGATAATAATTTTGTACAGCTATGTGCTGGTCAAACAACTCTTTGTGGGACTATAGAAGTTCAACCTGATCAAAAAGGAGTTGTTAGATTACATATAGAAAGTCCAGATAATTCTAATCAAGGTTCTGACCTGTCATCAGTATCTGACATTGCACAAACACTAGAATGCGCATCCAAAAACAATATAAAAACAAATGCTTAGTGTAGGATGCCTTGAATAAAGCATATGCCTATCATTGGGTCAGTCTGTTATGCTCATATCCCAACTCAAAGAAGGAAGATGGATAAGAAAGGAGATGAAAGATATTGCATCTACATCAAAGAAAGGCAGACAGTAATTTGCTGTCGAGATGTGGTCAGGGCCGTCTTAAGAACATCATAGCCCCCCCCTCTTCTCTCGAGGCTCCCAGGCCATTCCTGGGTGGGCCCATGCGTTAAGACGGCACTGGATGTGGTATTTCAAAAGAAGCCCTTACAGACTGAAAATACAATCACACTACCAATTGAAAGAAATGATTGATATGAAGAACTTTCAAATGATGGAAAATATATCCATGGTGAAGAATAGGGAAAATAGCTGTAGCTCAGTAAAGATGGAAATAAAGATGAGGAGGCTGAAACAAATGGCAGACAGCTCAGAAACAGAAACAAGTTGAAAAAAGCCTGAAAGGTTTGAAGACTACATTATGTTGGCAGATGTCTTCATGGCTGATGCAAATGAACCAGAAACTTACCAAGATGAAATCAATTGTGCAGACAGTATATTTTGGAAGAAAGCCATGGACTATCTGAAATGAATTCCTTAAGAGAAAATCATACATGGATTCTACAGCCATTACCTAAAAGATCGAAAGCTATACCTTGTAAGTGGGTGTATCATGTCAAGAAGAATCCAGATGGTAGTATTGACAAGTGTGAAGCAAGACTTGTAATCAAAGGATTCAGTCAATATCAAACCTTCAGTCCAATAACCAAGATAGGAGGGTGTATGCAACACTGATTATTGAGCAATACGCTCAATAATCAGTGTTGCAGCAAGTGAGAAATTGCATTTGATTCAATTTGATGTCTCTACAGCATTTTTATATTGTGATCTAGAAGAAACCATCTATATGCAACAACCTGAAGGTTATAATGATGGGACAAAAAAAAAAAAACAGTGTGTGTAGACTTGAACAGCCTTTATGTTCTTAAGCAAGCTCCTTGCTGGTGGAACAAGTGCTTTGGAGACTTTTTGTTGAAACTAGGATTCAAAGAAAGTGAAGCTGATCCTTGTTTGTACATCAGAGATCATAACAGAAAATTACTCTTAGCGTTATATGTTGATTAGGGCCTAGTCACAGCAACTGATCAGCAAGAAGTCTGTCTTAAAAAGTTTAAATTATGGAAACATCATAATAATAGGTGTTATGAATATAGATTTACTGACAAATAATCCCGATGTACTTGATTATCAAAACAATCTATTTCAGGTTGGATTTCAATCCTTAATAAATGAACCAACCAGAGTTAAAGATACCTCGACTTGTATCGATCATATTTTTATAAAAAATCAAAATCATAGAATATCATTTTCCTCTGGAATATATATCAACGATTTAACCGATCACTATCCCGTTCTTTTAAAATTATATTATGACAGAATTCCAATTTCCAAATCTAATGAAAATCCCCCTCTAAAATTATTAGATAATAAAAAACTTTCAACTTATTTTAACAATTATAAATACCTCTGGTTGAATAATATCGACTTAAATTTACAATATCAGTATTTTACATCCACTCTGAACTCTATTAACAATAACTTTAAGTTTGTAACATATCGAAACAACAAATTAAAAAAAAATTGGATGACGTCTGAAATCTATGCCCTGATCAAGAGAAAAGAAAAATTATATATCAGATTAAGGAAACATCCTCATGATTTATTATTTAAAACTGCTTATAATTGTGTAGCTAGGGAACTGAAATTGAAAATCATAAACACTAAAAATGAATATTATAGAAAACAATTTATTAAATGTAATTCAAACCATCAGAAATGGAAATTCATTAATAATACCATCAATCATAAAAACCAAAATACAATTTTTCCAATTTTTTCTAACAGCTTGGAACTTGCAAATCAATTCAACGCCCATTTTAAAGATATCAATAATGGTAATCTAGCTTTTAACAACACTAATAAATTCAAAAATTATTTATATCCAACTGTAAGTTCTTTTGTTTTGTTTGATGTAGATAATACTGAGTCCTAAATAATCTAAACAGCTTCTACAAGAATTTTACACCAGACTACGATGGTAACAGTATATATCTTATTAAAGAATTTGCACGAAATAATGTCGAATTTCTAACAAAATTTATTAATACTTCTTTTTATTCAGCCACATTTCCTGATTCCTTAAAACGAGCAACCATCACTCCGATCTATAAATCTGGAGAGAAAAATTTCCTTTTTAATTACAGACCTATATCGATTCTCCCAATTTTTTCTAGAGTTATAGAAAAAATTTTATCATCTAGAATTTATAAATTCCTTAACCTAACAAATTTCTTTGCTGTAAATCAATATGGTTACATAAAAGGACGTGGTACCGAAAACGCTCTATTAAACTTCTCTAAATTTGTTTATAACAGTATTGACAGCTGTAAATTTACCCTGGCCATATTTTTAGACATCTCAAAAGCTTATGACAATATAAATCACTCAATTCTCATTGAGAAACTCAGTTCTGCTGGAATCAGAGGTAATACATTGAACTGGTTCACTTCATATCTAACCAATCGTAAACAAAGAGTTAAAATTAAAAACACACTAAGTGACTATATCACTATACAGAGAGGAGTCCCCCAAGGATCAAATTTAGCCCCCTTACTTTTTATAATATTCATAAACGACTTATGTAAACTAAATATTCATGGTACTATGATTACTTACGCCGATGATTCAGTTCTTTTATATTCTTCCAACGATCTTAATACACTAACAACTAAAATAAATCAAGACCTGTGCTTAATCAGAAAGTGGTTCCTAGCCAATGATTTAACCTTAAATCTTTCAAAGACTAAAGTCATTCATTTCAACTTAATTTACTCTGAAATTGATTTTAATCTAAAATTCCATAGCCCAATATGTTTGATGAACCTCGACTGCTCCTGCCAAAAAATTCAGCAGGTACAAAATATCAAATATCTAGGACTTAATATTAATAGCAATTTAAAATGGAAACTTCATGCACTAGAAATAGCGAAAAAACTACGTTTTATTGTATATAAATTCTATTATCTGAAACAAAAGGTAACAGCAGAATTTCTGAAAGAAATTTACTATGCCTGGTTTTATTCAATTGTCAATTATGGTATCATCATCTGGGGTGGCGATTACAAGACAAATCTGCTGCCTATTTGTTCTATTCAAAACATGTTTTAAAACTATTTACAGTGCTCGTTCTCAAATCTCAATTTATAGAAATTTAAATCTACTCCCCATAAGACATAACGCCATCTACCGAATCATACTCTACATATATCGTAATAAATCAATATGCACTCAAAGAGAGTCCATATCATTGAGAAGACCAAACGAAATTTATCGCATACCCTCATTTAGAAAAGAAATATTTCGCAAACATTTTTACTACCTTGCTCCTAAACTATTTAATGCTTTACCGTTGGTAATGCAGAATATATCTAGGTTTGCATCATTTAAAAAATCACTTTTTGAATTTCTAATAGCAATAGACGATATAGATGTATATTTTCAATTCTAGAAGCGAATTATATTATTATCTATACGCCTGTAGTTGCCTCATATCAATTGTTGTTATATCAAATGTGAACTTGTATATCAGCATAATTATTACAAAAATTTATTTGAAAATTCATTTCATTATTTAACTATTTTTTTTTATTTTTTTTATTATAAGTTTTGTGTTATTTTTTTGTTTCTTTCGTCTTTATCTTTAATTAGTTGCTCTGTACAGGCTCAGGCCTCTTGACAACAAATATTGAGATTTCACTGTTTCATGTATTATTTAACTTTGGAAACAAATAAAAAAATATTTGGAGAAGTTGAAGATTTCATTAAACAGTTGAAAATGAAATTTAAAGTTGCTAGTAAATCAACAACATACTTCTTAGGATTGGAAGGTGATGGAAGGAGAGATTGCAGTACAAAAGTTCCCTACAGAGAATCAGTCAGTTGGCTAATATGATGATGAAGCCATTGAACAAGCCAAGATTAGTGACACTGTCCGCTAAAATAGGAGCTGTATTGTAATGAAATTGTTTGTTTTATTAACAAGGGAAAGTGTTATAAAATTATATCAATGGACAAACAATTGATTTATTTATTTCTGTTTTTGGTATCTGGCAACAGATTATTAGTCAAGTATTTAGATTTGGAGTTATGGCAACAGTAGAAAAAACATGGCTGCTTAAGTCTGAACAACAACAGATGTTGTCTCCCATTTTTAATGTTTAAATCTGTGTCTTGGTTTAATTGAATATTCTGGATATAATCATTTACACTCACACACATCATTAATAGGAAGGATATGTCAACAGATCCAAAATAACAAGATAAAACAGTCAAACCCTGCTATATTGAACCTGGTTCATATCAAATAGCATTTTTGGTCCTGTTCCATAAAATGTTCTCTTATTAGATCACATATAGCAAACCCCTGTCTCTTGAACAAGACTGTACTTTTAGTAGTCATTTAGTAGTCTGGTGCGAGAACAGTTTTGTGGCCCTCTTAAATATTATGAGATGTAATGAGGGTTAATTAGGCCCAGAGATGAACTCGTTTTTGTTCTTATACAGTGAAACCTGCACAAAACGGAATGACAATGGAACTAAACCGAAATAATATTCTGTTTTGTAGAAGAAAAATTTCCATTTTATAAAGGTGCAAATCAAAGCACTAATCATTGAACAGGCTATATTTTGATTCAGTTTAAAACAGGTTTCTATCTCACGCAGTGCCAGTCTTAGACAGATTTCACTGTGCATCCACTGAAATTCAATTTAGGGGGGGGGGGGTATGCTAAAAGTCCTGGAATTCGGATCCCCCCCCCCAGTTACGGCCATTCAAGTCTTATAGGGTGATGGGTTCAAAGAGACTCTTTTACCAAAGACTCAAAGCACTGGTAAGACTATGAACACCTTCATGGTAAAGGCTGACAGGGCTCTGGATACCTTAGGTATTATTCTTATATTTATCTAACATGTAAAACTATAAATTTGAAAAACATGAAAATCAATATAAGGATCCAGCTAAAAATCTTAGTGTAAGGGTCCTGTACAAAACCAAGTCTCATTCAAGGATGTGGGGGTGGGGGCGAAGATTCACTGCCATATGTGTGTCTGTTAATAAATCAACATATTTTTCATCAGTAGAATTTCAAGTTCCAGCTTTTTAAAGTAGTTATCATAAAATATTATATATAATAAATGCAATAAAATCCGGTTTTATGGTCCCTAATATTTTATGGCCTGGTGCGATTGCATCCTTTGCACCTGCCCAAGTTTGGTGTTGCCCTTAAAGTTTTTTTTTAACCCTTAGAGCTGCAATCCCGAGATATCTTGTCAAACTTCATCTGCTTTATTTCGGTCACTCTAAAATATCTTGAGTTCTTAACATGTTTTTATTTCCAATGTGGCAGTTATAGTGTGAATCAGGAAAATTTTAGAAAAACACTTAAAGGGTTAATGGAGTTTGACAGCAAATAACTGTGAGCATGAATAAAATATTATGAGTAAAACAGAATAAAAATATTACAAATTTGAGGGAAAAAAATACCTGCAATATCAACATTTTTTTTAGTACTGCACAGACTTACAGGACTTTGTCAATTATCCCTTAATCTTGCACCCCAGTAGGCCTATAGTAGGGGATGCACCAGATAACTACAAATCTACTGTATACTGATTGAAATAAACACACTTCATTTTGATTCTTTAATAATAAACTTAAAAAAAAAAAAGAGTTTTTTTTAAAAACATTGAATGCTCTTATTTATTCCTTTTTTTTTCATTTTATAACACATCTTGTTAATGATTTCTAATTTCTATTTTTTCCCCCATAACCTCTTTTCACTGCAGAGGTATACATATGTGAATCTCATTTTTAAGGGTTTTAATGATTCTTTTTTCAAGTTAAAATCTGTGGTACACGTATTTGTACTTAACTAAAATGGTCCTAATAAAAATATCAACCCAAATTTATTATAATTAATTCGGGTTGATATCTTTACTAGGACCATTTGAAATTAATTTTTTTTAATGGCATTAAGTTAGAGGTAACAGTGGTGTTGTTCTTGAATGTGGCTGGTGAGAAGGCTGTGGAGGTATTCAACAGGTTTGATCTGTTGGACAAGGAATTGTTGGACTGCGTTACGGAAAAGTTATTGGCCAGTTTGAAATTTTCACCACACTGAAGAAAAATGTGGTCATGGAAAGATTGTTTTAACAGACGCATCCAAGAAGAGGGTGAAGCATTTGATATGTTCATCACTGACTTAAAATGTTAGTTAAATTGTGTGAATTTCGTGATCAGTCTGATTCCATTGTAAGAGATCGTATTGTGCTGAGAACATCAGACAGGGGGGTTACATGCTGCAAGAGAATAACCCAGACTTGGGTCAAGCCATCGAATTGGGCAAAGCAGCTGAGCTTAGCAAACTGAGAACCCAAACTGTACAAGGCCATAACAATGGCATCAACATAATGCAGTGCAAAAAGGGTTAAAGCCAACATTGTCACTCCGTCTGCCAACTGTGATAAATGTAGATGGAAGAAGAGACCAGCTGAAGAGTGCTGAGGTATCTGATAATGAAGTTTATTTGTGTCAAAATTGTAACCCATGACATAAGAGCAAACAATGTCCAGTGTATGGGAAGAATGCTTCAGATGCAAGAACTTCAATCATTTCTCAAATGCATGCAAGTTCAGACAAGTCTAAGATGTAGCACTTAATGGAGATCTATCTGCAAACAAAGGGTTTGAAAATGATTTTTTTGTGAATTCCCTTACCTTAAAAAAAACTGTCAAGCATATTGACTCAGCTACTAATTTGGAAGAATGTTCAAAAACACTCATTCAATAGTTAAAGGTACTGTAGTGATGCTCAAAATCGATACTGGTTCTGAAGTGAAAATTCTCCCACTTTAGTGTCTTTAAATCATTTTGTAACGAATATATTTTTCCAGTATGGACATTTTTACTAACTCTCTGTAGTCTTATATCCCATAATGTCTTTTGTTTGTTTATACGTTGTTAAAAGAAGGTGAGAAGAGAAAATCTATCTTTTCCAAGAGAGGAGTGTGTGAGTTGGAATGTGACTTCCGTTCTGGAAGGTTGTGTGTTTTGAGTGTGCTTTGAAATAAAGGTTTCTTCTTAAGTTCTGTAGTTTCACACATTTATTGGAAACCCCTCCAATATCAAGTGTCTAGGAATATTCAGTCAACTCACGGAAAAGAGACGCACCTCAGACACGACATCCCTTATAAAACTGGCGCCCAACATCATGGCTCGAACTCAAGGCAGTACGAACAACACCCCCTATACATAAGAAAGCCTCCACACTGTTGACGTCACAACTAGTGACGTGGCCAGGTGGAGGCTGAAGAAAGACAAAGCAGTGAACGATCAACCATGTTTGCACGTGTTTTTTATTCGTTATCGTCTGTGTTTTTAAGTTTGTTAGACAACGTTTTAAAATTTATTTTTGTGTTATATTCTGTTTTAATTTTTATTAATCATGCTTTGTGGATGCCAAGAGACAGAGAGGCTTCTCTTATTTTAATGTACTGAAGAATAAGATCGATCATCAAAGGCTTTCTTCTAGAATCAAGAAAGGACATCAGTGCCGAAAGTTTTCGAGTAAGTATCTTTATTGAATTTATTTTTATCATTAGCAGTGAAAATTATGACATTATTTACAATGAATAAAATAAAAGAATTTATATCTATGTTTTAAGTAGTTGAAATATTGTGGGATTTTATATAATTTTCGGAATAGGACTATACAGTATATTTGTGTGTAAATTTTGCTTAAATCTATACGGGCAAAAGTACATTCACATGTGGCATAAAATAATTATTTGTTTTAAAATACAGTGAGACCTTGATATAACGATAATCTGTGAACCATATTATCAACACACAAAAATGTTGACGATATTTGAAAGCTAACTTAATGTTGAGTGTTTTTGTCATTCAAAACTGGGTAAGTTTTCATTTCAAGTCAGTAATATAAATTATCTCAATTATTTTAAAATGTATGGTAAATGTAGAAGAATCTACACAGAGAAAAATTTCTATCACCTGTTTGCAAACTGTTATCAAATAAATAAGAAAATAATTTACACTATCAAATAATAGGACAAGGCTGGGCAAATTTCAAAAAAAAGCTAGACACCCCCAACAATTATTTAGTTGCTAAAAAAAATTTTACCCGAAGAATAAGGTCCAAAATATTTTTATTTTTATTTTTTCAGGACATAGTTACCTTCTTTCATGTTGGCAGGTATACTGCTATAGATTCCAAAATTTTATGCTGCACTCAACCTGCAATTCAGTAACTACACAAAAAAGTTTAGGTGCCAATACCAATTTTTTAGTTACAATGATGACCTGGTGCCTGGGATTTGTCCAGCCCTGTAATAGAATATCATAGACTGTTTGGTACACTCTTATTTCTAGTCTGTTTTTATCTAAATAAAATTGATGGCATTTCATGATTAATGTGAAAAATATATACAAATATAAAAACCTTAATGAAATGCTTTCATGAGAATATCAAACTAAAAAAACTAGGCAAGTTTACATTCCCATTTTTCATTCACATACATGATCTCGAAGGTAATTTGAAATGCGCTTTAAATGTAAAAGAATCTGATAGTGACAGTCTTAATCACTTATTCAATGTATGTGAGGATATTTCGAATGAATTGCTAGTTTATGTTGAAGACAAACAAAAACAATAGCTTTTGTAAAAGAGCAAATCCATTTGATTAAATATACTTGAACTCTATGTAGCTGTTCTACATATTTTATAATTTTGTGTGTGTTCACTTCTCTTCACTCAATATGTTCCTATGCATACAGATATTTATTAGTAGTTAACTTGCAATTCCTCATGCACAAATTATTCGAACAATAATTTAGTGATAATATCGTCAATCCTAGTGCAGAGCAATCTGATGACCAATCACTACTGTATGTAGAAGTTTATTACTTGAATGAATCAGACAAAAAGTGAAGCTTCTAATGAGTGAAATTAATCTCAAACCATTCCTTGATTTTAAATGGGGGGGGGGGGGTGCTACGAGAGTATCACATATTTTGAACTGTGTCTGAAATAACTGAATTAACCAGAAAAATTGCACAATTGCTTTATACAAATACAACGCCACAACAGGCAAATTGCCCAACGAGGTGGCTGACTTAAGAACATCATGGATCCCCGAGCCCTACCTACTACTGCTACACCACACATACACCCCACCCATTATATTATACATATTTTGAGTAGGGGGCATTGAAGAATCCCAAATGTGTGAAGTACAAAAGCCTGGATAACCATTTCTCTCTAAATCTCAATGTGTTTCAGTTGTAACATTGAGAAAATTGTATGATGAATCAAGCAACACAATTAAATATTGCCATACACTAACTTCCATACATTAAATGGGAATTTTTATAAGTTTTATTACTTTCTGTGCGAAAATTATTCCTAATGTGATGTTTGTGGCAATTCTCTACAAATTTTATCAATTTTTTTGAATAAATATAAAAATTTTCATAATTTGAAGTTGTGTGTTGTTGTTTTCTTTGCTTCCTTGTTTTATTTTGAAGTTATCTTAAACTGTAAGAGCTGTAGAAAAAGTGATGTTTATATTTCATCTTATACTGATTTATATTAATTTTTGTCTTGCTCTGCAAATAATTATTTTTAATTTATTTTTAAATATTTTTCTGAACAGAATATATAAGAAGAGGGTAAGATATATTGCAAAATTTTTTCATGATTAAGGATTAATAAGGTAGTAAGTTGGAATTAAGAGCAAATACTTTTTTAATTAAAAAAAAAATTGGTGCAAGCAATCGATTTCATAGTTTGTTTATATAATGAACTTCAGAAATCTGTAAAAGAAAATTTATTCAGTTGGCTTGAAAGGCAAGATATTATGAAGGAAGAAAAACGATCGTCCCCGCGATCAGCCTCCACTCCGTGACGTCACGACTCCTGTGTGGGCTTTCTTATCTATAGGGGGTGTTAGTACGAAGCGGACATTCGATCTCAACTTTGAGGTTCCTGATAGTGTCTAGAATCGAAATGGCGTACCTGGCCAAAGGTAAGAAACGTGATTTGATCCTACTCGCTCTAGAACTAGGAGAGGAAGTTCCGAATGATTCACGTGTAGTAGATCTGAGCATATAATAACAAAGTCCTCCGGTTATGAGGAAGAATTCGTGAAAGCCCTGCTGGCTACTATTATCGGAGAAAGAGAGGGAGAAGAAGAACGAGCTAGAATAGCTGAAAAAAGAGAAAGAGGAAAATCGCTCTATATAATCGCCGAAGAGAAAGAACGAGCTAGAACCGACGAAGAGAAAGAATGAATCGCCCTAGAACGTTCTTTTGAACTTGAAAAAATGCGGTTGCAGCTTGAGTTTCAACGAATCTCGCAACCGGCATCCGTCGCTCTCATCGATCAGCTCAAGTTCGACGTGAAGAGGTTGATCCCGAATTTCAATCCGAGTGAAGATGATATGTCGTTATTCCTAAAGTTGTTTGAAAGACAGCTAAAATTCTTGAAAGTAGAGGTGAACTGCGTTGCGTATCTGCTGGAAGTTTTGCCGAATGAAGTCGCACTAAACTCATTGCTCGAGAACTTAAAGATAAGGCCCATGATTACGACCACATCCGGGAGGTTCTCTTACGCCGTTTCAAGCTGAGTGCGGAAAGGTTCTGGCAGCTCTTCTCTACTCACAGAAAAGCACCTGGAAGGATTATTACTTTGAGATCCAAAGTTACTTCGAAATCTGGCTGCCCGAACTGAACATTGGAAACTTTGACGAGTTGAAAGATCTGATGATTTCGTATCAGATGAAGAAGAGGATCCCACCTGAAGTCAAAGAATATTTTCTGGATGTTTGGAGTGAGTGGATTACCCCTGAAGATATCGTCGAGAAGCTTGATGCTTATGATAATCTTCGAAACAAAAAGAGCGAGATCCAATGTGAGAGGAAGAAGTTGCAGTCCAAGCAACATGAAATCTCTGGGTCTCCAGTGTGACGAAGAGACGCATTCTAATCAACATGTGAATCCGGAATCGGAAGACGCAGGACGTCATCCTGTTTTAAGATACTATGATTGTCGGGAACCTGGTGTTACCAAGTCCCGATGCCGAACGTGTAATCCTCCTATGGACGGACCCAGTGTCAACGCTTTGGACTTATACAGTTTATCAACCCATCCTAATACGGAATCGGAAGATGCTAGAAGCAGTCATGTCCTAAGATGTTACGGGTGCGGAGAACCTGGTGTCGTCAAGTTCCAATGTCGAATATGCAATCCTGCCATGAATACTCCAGAAGTTAGTGTCGACGCCTTAGACTTTTACAGTTTCTCAACCGAGAGACGTCAAAGAAATGCTATCGAAATCATGATCTGTCATAAGCGTGGAGCAGTGTGCTGACACAGGTGCCACACATCCGGTGGCAGGGGAGAAACTGTACCATCTCCTACCAGTACATGGTTTGCCCTTTTCCCGCAAGACTATTGTTATGAGACTAGCCGATATATATGCTCGTAGAGCCGAAGTCCTAACTACGACGGTAGACATCACCGTGCAAGCTAAAGTGGTTCCCGCCGAGTTGATGGTGCTTCCACACGCCAGAGAAGACCAAACCCTTCTCGGTACCGAGTTTCTCAGAGATGCTGGAATCGTCCTGGATGCACAGCAAGGAAAGTGGAACTTCTCTGAAGCTCCTGAGAAGTGGCATCCGTTAGTCGAAAGCCCATCTGAAACTATCTAAAATCTCCTGACACTACCTGCTGAGTCATCATCGTGCCGAATTCGTGAAGATGAAGGTATACCTACCTTACTTCTCAGCAAAGAGAACTTGATTCCTTCCCGGCTTAGTTCAAGGGATGTTTCAAGCCGGGGGAGGCTCGTCACCTTTCATCGAGCAGCGAGAATTTTATTGCTTCTCAGAAGAATCCCATAGATGCTCCAACTCAGGGGGAGGAAGACCTTTCCTCGAGCACCAGATCAACATGAGTGGTGATGACAGGGTATACCGCTGTAGAGGTGGCCCTGGAGAAGGCTACGAAAAGTGTCGTGTATCAAATTCTCGCTCGACCTTGTGAGGAAGGCATGCTTGCTATAACTGCGGTCAACGTGGACATATTGCCCGACGATGTATGGATCAGATAGTGTGTTACCAGTGTAGAAATGGCGGTCATATTGCCTGTAACTGTCCCAGCAGCCACGCTGATAAGCTATCCCGCTCGATTCGTAAAGGAGCGAAGCGGTGTGAGCTGTTGAACTTCATCGTAGTGGAGAAGAATTTACGGACTTTCTGAGAGTCCCAACGTGGGAATGATGTTTTAGATAAGATCATCGAAAATGTTGAATCTACTCAGGAAACTGAAGATTACGCAAACGGGAGAAAACAAGAATTTGTTTTGGATCCAGTGGAGCAATGCCGATTCAAAAGGGAGTTAACTCCATTACGAGATGCTGAGACCACAACCGTAGTTACCCGGATCCCAAAAGAGCGGTGTTCTACAAAAGTGCTTCCGAACCCTAGTGGGAGTCCTGAGAACCGGTGTGATTCAAGGACTGAACTTCGACCTGACAAGAGTGTCGACAGTTGCCCGGAGCTTCCCGTTGTGTCCGTCAGGAACTATCCCCTAAAGGAAAGATGGCTCTTACCGGCTCCTCACCGAGACGTCGTCGGAGCCAGAGGGGAAGATTATAACGAATCTATTTTTCCAGTATAGACATTTTAACTCTGTGGCTTATATCACGTAATGTGTTTTTTGTTTGTTTATACGTTGTTAAAAGAAGGCTAGAAGAGAAAATCTATCTTCCAAGAGAGGACAGCGAGAGTTGGAATGTGACTTCCATTCTGGAAGGTTGTGTGTTTCGACTGTAGTTTGAAATAAAGGCTTCTTTAAGTTCCGTAGATTCGCGCATTTATTGGAAACCCCTCCAATATCAAGTGTCTATAGTTCGTTTCAGGTTAACTTTGCAGTGGAGAGAAAGGTAGAGAGTGTACTCCTTCGCCGCAAAATAAAGTTCCCATAAATCGGAGTTTTATGATGATCATTTATACAGAATATTTCAATTTTTTTAATGATTTTGTGAAAAAAAAAAGGAAAAATATCGTTTTGAACCGATGTTTCCTCGTTTGAAATTTTTAAATGAGAAAAAATATTGGTTACCATTATCCAAAAATCTATAGCAACCACAACGACATTTTCGCGGTATCCTAGAAATCGTCCATACCTTATAGAGGCCGCGCATCGATACATTGGTTAAGAGGCTTTTGTTGCCATAGCAACGAGTGATGAGGTTCCCTCGTAGCTTCCTCTTCACTGCAAAGTTAACCTGAAACGGACTATAGGAATATTCCGTCACCTCACGGGAAAGAGACTTTCCTCCGACACGACGTCCCTTATAATTTCATATTAGTTCAGATAAAAAATTGTAACATTATTTTGGAAGCTTTTGGGTGATTGAAGTTTAAGCCTTTAGGCTCTATTGCTTTGAGTTGCATATACAGGGTGTTCTGTTAATGGACGGACAAACTCAAAGGGTTGTTAGTAGCCATCAAGAGAAACAAAATTTGCAATGAAACATGGTGTCGCAAACCACATTGAGAGGGTGAAAATCGCGAAAAACGAATGCGGGTTTCGACGTCACGCTGGAACAACAAAAAGTACAATAATGACTACAAAAAGATTTATTCGATTAATTATTGCAAGAGTTGTTGGAAGTGGCGGCTGCTGACGTCATTGCACAGTCTACACGAAGTAAAAACGATTCCCGGATGCGCTCGAAGATACCAGGTATGCTTTTGATGTCTGCCGCAGCGACGACAATCCGCCCTGTGAGATCCTCCGTAGGCGTCGCATAAACGAGTGATTTAAGGTGACCCCATAGGAAAAAGTCACACAGATTGAGATCCGGTGAAGTGGAGGCCGAGCAACGGGTCCCACGCGTTTAGTCTAACTACTACACGTGCTTACTACCACAATAGTGCTAATTTACGTCATCCGCAGCTCGTGATCCTACTACAGCGCATGCGGTTCACGATGCTGCTTACGTCAGATATGTTAAGTCAGCGGTTCTCAACCTTTTTGAACTCGCGGAGCCCTGTTTTACTCGAAGAGCCATTTTTTGCATATAATTTTTATGGTGGAACCTTGTAGGCCTCTTTTTTTTTTATTTATCTGCCAAAGTTACTGATTTGTTTTATTTTCCTCTAGTCACCGCGGAGCCCCTGGGAAGTGTAGACGGAGCACCGGTTGAGAAACGCTGTGTTAAGTAAACCCACGAACGCATTCAGCGATCAACTGACATCCACCTTTCGTCTCCTCTGGACTCAGAGCCTGCATGTGTTTTTCGCGATTCTCACCCTTTCAACGTGGTTTGCGGCCCATTGCAATTTTTGTTCCTCTTAATATCTACTAACAACCCTCTGAGTTTGTCGGTCCAATTATCAGAGCACCCTGTATAGTGGTAAGCCTTACAAAATTGAATTTCTGATTGTGTCAAATGAGCGTGCACGACGGCCAGAGAAGATCGCCATTTGTCGCTTATAGCGAGGCGTAACAGGAGTGCTACAGCTTCTCAGCTCTCTCGTGACTTGTATGCAGCCACAGGAACCCGTGTATCAAGGGTGGTTGTTTCCAAAAGACTTCATGAGAGAGGGTTGTTTGCAAGAAGACCTGCTGTTTGCGTCCCGCTCACTTCTACGGACAGGAGAATCCGTTTATTATGGTGCAGAGAGCATAGAGATTGGAGTATGGATCAATGGGCGACCGTTCTCTTCACAGATGAGTCCCGGTTCAGCCTAAGCACCGATTCTCGCCGTACGTTCATATGGAGAGAACCAGGGACCCGCTACCTACCCTCCAATGTCCGCGAAATCGACCATTATGGCGGAGGATGTTTAATGGTGTGGGCAGGTATCATGTTGGATGGCTGCACACCTCTCCATGTCTTTGAAAGAGGCACCGTGACTGGTGTGAGGAATATGGATGAGGTGTTGGAGCCCTATGTTCGCCTTTTCAGGGGTGCAGTTGGCCCTGAGTTAATTTTAATGGACGATAACGCGAGGCCACATAGAGCTCTTCTGCTCGACGATTTTCTAGAGAGTGAGGATATTCGCCGGATGGATTGGCCAGCCAGATCTCCAGACCTTAACCCTATAGAGCAACCTATAGACGCTCTGGGTAGGGCAATTGCAACTCGCAACCCCCCTCCGGGAACCATCCAGGGAATGAAAACAGCGTTGTTGAACGAGTGGGACCAATTGCCACAGGAAATGATAAACTGCCTTATTTCAAGTATGAAATCAGGCTGCGAGACCTGTATATCTGTAAGAGGGAACCATACCCCCTATTAACCCATTTTTTTGTTTATTCTGCAACCGCTGTTTCATACCTTCTGACTCCAACGAGTGTTACGCACGATCATGCGTGTGTATTACAATTATTGAATGGTTATTTGTTTTATATTGTATCAATGTATGTACATATCAAATTTCATTAAAATCGGTAGAGTAGTTCTAGAGATAATCGACCAAGTCTGCTAATTCTCTTAATTTCTTACACCAGTGTATTACGATTTGAGGCACAGTGGAAAACATTTGAATACACCAGCGGTTCTCAACCTTTTTTGATTCGCGGAGCCCTTTTTGGTATATAATTTCTAAGGGGCGGATCCCGTGGGCCTATTTTTTATTTATTCATCAAAGTTACCGATTTATTTTTATTATTCAAAAATATTTATAATTTTTTTTTCAAATTTACCAGGTTTTTTATGTTCTTCGAGTGGCCGTGGAGCCCTTGGAAGTTTGCACGGAGCCCAAAGGGATCCGCGGAGCACCGGTTGAGAACCACTGGGAATCACAAAGGGCACTACGAACCTAAAAAAAAGTTCGGGAACTAGTGATTTTATGACCATGTTTTAGGAAAGGGAAAGATAACATCTGAAAAAGAAATGCGAGATTTTCCAAGCGCAGATTGCGTGGTCTTTTGTTGCCATTAAAAGGAGATGTAGAACAATTGGAAGTTACGATTAGCTGAGCTTTTCATGACGATAGATCGAACTCCCTTTTCAGAACAGTTTGCTCTGTACAAGTGGAGAAATCGAAAAAAAAGAAGGAGTTTTGTTTCTTTCAAAAGTGGAGGAGGTTGATAATCATCGATTTAGAACAAATACTATTGGAAGGTGGACACAGCTATGTCTGTTGAGTCAGAAGATAGGAATGAAAACGATTGTTATTTCCCCGTTTTTTATGAGTTTTCAAGTGGGGTTGGACCATTGATTGCTGTTCAAATCTAAAAAAATAATAGTGTATATATACGTATTGCGAGAGACCGTTGACACTTCAAATTCGTAAATGGGGGATGGGAGAGGGTTGATAGCACTTTCGGGGGATATTTTGGTGACAGCCCTGCTTTGGAGTGGTCGGTCAGTCAATGAAAGATGCAGGAAGGCCGTAATCACAAATGAGTGTCTAGATTGCTTGACAAGATATGCCAACCGACTTTCAAGAAGGGCCAAAAACCTCAATAGATTCGATCGAAATGAAAATCTGGTGATCCTAGTGAAATTTTTGATTTTAATTTTTGTTGTATTAGTTTTCTATAAGTTGTAAGAATTTTAATCATCGTTAAAGAAAGTCATTTTGAAAAAAAAAAAGGTTAGCCATTTCTTTCTGTTTTTCTCTGTCCTCAGTGTGAATCTTGAATAAGAATTGAAGAAAACCTACCGAATTTTCCTGTTCATAATCCACAGATGCAAACTTCGCTAGTTTGAGAAAAAAGGCAGTTGTTTAACAGTTTTCTGGAGAAAATGCCAATTTCTGTACTGGTATCCAGTGTTATCCAACAATATAATTTTGAAGGACAATTTCATTCCTCTTCAAAATTTCAAGGGGTATTTTTTTTATCAGTGAGAAATAACTTCTGCAAATTTTAGGTACTAATTTTTTTTAATGGAGTATTTTCACTCCTTAACGAAATTTGAAGGAGTAAAATTCAATTTTGATGCATGAAGCATGCATCTAGATGGGTATTGGCGAACACTGCTGGCATCTATCCCATCTATAAATATTTAAAAAATATATGTTTTTGTGAATAAATTTTTAACATAATTATAACTAATCTCAAACCTGTCTCAGAAAAAAAAGCTGTAGATAAGACGTGGTGGTTTATCCACACTCTCTCTCTCTAAAGCCGCTTCAAAGTTAAAACTCTTCATGCAGTCCTCTCTCATTTCCGAGGTTTTGTTTTTATTTTTCAACGTGATTTTTTTAAACGTATAATCCAATGATTATACGCAGCAGAATAGGTAGGTTGATTGGGACTTCCACCGAAATAAGTAAATAAAGTAGTACCTCACATATATCCAAAACAAAGGGGAGTGGGGAGTAGGCTAATCCATTCCGAATAAGAGAATTTCAGATATGTAACTTCGCATATTTGAAATGAGGTTTTTTGAAGCTGATGAAATATAGAATTAAATGTATGTTATGGTAAATGTGTTGAGTCGGTAAAGCTTATTGGTAAACCACCAATCGTCTCGATAAGTTTGATAAATTTCGCAACACACATTTATTACTTTTTCCAGCGATTGTGCAGAATACTTTTAGACCCTGTATGCACAAACGTGCAGTTTCCTTTTTTTCACTGTAGATATTTTTTTTAACCTCGGGAAGTTCAACCCAAACTTCAAGAATCGTACGTTATCGTTGAAATTAAAGCCGAATTCTCTGAGGTTAAAAAAATAATCAACAGAGGGAAAAAAACAACCCCTTCCCCAAGGCCTTAGAGTGCTTTTTTGGGGCAGACTTTCCTTGAAATGGTTATGCTCATAAACAGGAGGAGTTATAAATGCCCCCCATTCGGCTCGAGGCCCGGGCTGACAAGGCTCCAGCCCTGGAGCCCGGGACAAATACCATTATTTTTTTGTTTTTTCATGCTATAAATTTACCATAGAAGGGCCCATGAAAAGCCTGGCTTGGGAGCCCGCCAAAGATCCCAGCCTAGGGGTCTTGCCCCAGGATGTGGGGTCATCGTCCGGGGCACCTCCCAAATTGTCCCAGCCTAGTTATGGGCCTGCCACTTTCGGTTCTTAGTATTGGGTCTGAAAGGGAAAATTTCAAATGAAGTTCATAAGTTTTGTAAATATGAAAGAGAAATCATACTGAAATATCACTTTAATTTAACCACTTTTATTATTATCAGTTTAGTCTGTACTGATGCGTGCACTACACGTATTTTACCATAAAAATTCAATTAAAGTAAGTGTGAAGAAGATAGATCTTTTTGTAATGGGTACCTTGCGTAAATGTGATGTTTTTAGTTTTTTAAAAAAATGTTAAATCTCTTAATTAAATCAAACAAGTTGGTTTTTATGCTTATTTACAAGTTAAATAGCAGTAATCCCATTCTAGGAAAAAGCTTTTCCGACTTCGTCCCTTTATATCCAACCAGGAGGGCGGGGAGGCCGATCACCCTACCAATAACCTGATAATATGAGAGAACGAATCTGTATTTTACGGGATAGTAATGACTAGTAAGAATCGCCTCCTCCGACACATCATGCTTGATCCGCACCTGGGGGAGGGGCACCGACTACTGTTTTTGCACAGGGTGTCACTAGATCTAAGACCGCCCCTGGTTGTAAAAGATGCTACTCCATTCGTTAGACCGCCACATAGAATACCATTAAGTTTAAGACCTAAACTGGGATCTAAATTAAATTAATTGGCAAACCAAGGTATTATTGCTAAAGTGAATCACCCTTCTGATTGAGTTAGCAATATTGTCATAGTATTGCCAATGGGTCAATAAGAAGAATCTGTCTTGATCCTCAGGATCTGAACGCAGCAATCAAAAGGGAACATGGATTAATTCCTACCATTGAAGAGCTTTTACCACAGCTGTGTAATGCGTCAGTTTTTTCGGTATTAGATCTAACATATGTGTTTTTCCAAATATCACTAGATGAGGATAGCAGTGACCCCTGTACTTTCAACACACCAATGAGATGTTACAAATTTCTACGACTTCCTGTGGGAATTTCATGTGCTCCTGAAACTTTTCAAAAACGTAATCAAGAAAATTTTGGGGATGTAAACCAGGTGTTATATTATATTTTGATGATCTCCTTATAGCAGCAAATTCTTTGAAAGAACATGAAATCCTAGTAAGGTAATCGGAAGAGCTAAAACTCTTAACATCAAGTTCAATAAGCATACAATTCAATAGAATTTCCGAGGTTAGGCACTTGGGTGATTTATTCAGTGCTTCAGGCATGCAACCTGACCCTGATAGAGTTAAAGCTATAAATGAGCTAAAAGAACCTAAAAACAAACTGGAATTGCAACGTGTTTTGGAATATTGAAGAAGAATGTTTGAGAAGGTTTGTTCCCAATTTTTCAAATAAAGCTACAATTTTGAGACAACTATTGAAGCAAAGTATAGAATGGCAACGGTTAGAGGTGCACTCTAAAACATTTAAGGAATTAAAAGATCTCATTTCTAATGCTCTTGTGTTGGGAATATTTGACAGTACTAAGCCTATCGCTATAGAAGAAGATAGTTCTAAAGATGTGTTAGGTTGTTGCTTGTTACAAAATGGGCAACCAATAGCTTTCTTGTTTCGGAGTCTAACAAATACTGAAAACAAATTATGCTCGGAAATCAAAAATTTTCATGCCGATTCAAGAGCTTTAGGTGACTCACTGACAGCATTTATTGCATCATCTGCTGTCAGCTGTTGTCTAGAGAAATTTTTAGGTTATATTGTGATTTATACGAAATTTTTCAAGTGCGTGTAAACCTCTCCTGGTGCAGACAGTGTGTGTTTCGTGGACACTAGGTAATTTAATATTTCTATGTAGAAGTTTCTTAAATAAGATAAGAAATGCCTACTTGAATTGTAAAAATACTGCATTTTGGCAGAAATATGACGCATAAACAAAGAAATGGAAATTCAGGTGGTGACTTTGTGCTACCTGTTTATTCAGGGTTTTTGTCTTTTTTTCACTAGTTTATTATTGTCCCAGAAATGGTTCGCAAGTATATGTGGAAGCTGGGTAGTCGACCCTACCACAATTGCTCAAATGACACTTGAAGAGGCTCTTAGTGTGATAAGAAACAAATAGATCCTCACCATTTTTTATCATATTGGGGAGGTGTGTATAAGGGCCATGAAGGAAGTTGGCAAATTTTACTCATGGTCTGACGCAGCTGACGAAACTTGGTATCTGAGGTGCCGAATCATAATGAAAGTCAAGAAATCTTGACTTATCAGCAGGGACAGCAAGTGGATTCGAAGAAACGAATGTTATATTTATTGTGTTATTTTTAAGAGCCTTATATTTTCGAGTTTTAAGTCTTCTTTATTTTTGTTAATGTTTCAGGGAATTAAAATTTTCCGAAAAAAGTAAAAATAAATGCTTTCTTTACTTAAAAATGTCAATAAACTGATTTTTTAGGTTTCAGAGATTATTTTATTTAAACATTCAAAAATGACCTAATTTTGGGCAGAAATAATTTTTCCAAAGAGTTCTAAGTAAAGTTAACAACCGGAATTCAATAAAAATTGGTAACAGGCGAGAAAAAGTGATGGCACATAGTCGCCAAGGCCGTCTTCAGAGCATTATGGGTCACCGGGCCTAGGGATTTTTCTGAGGCCCTACCTGGCATTTTTTCGATAATTTCAATCAGATCTCATTTTTGTGAGGCCTCTTCTCTTGAGGCCCCCGGACGTGCCTGGGTCGACCCATGCGTTAAGACGGCACTGATAGTCGCCATCCCCCATGTGCCACGCGGAAAAAATTCCCTGTAATCATAATTTTTTTTAAAACCAGAAATCGAAAGCTGAGATGTAAGGATACCTTTAGTAAAATCCCCCGCAGTCTAGGCAAAGCATAAGGGAAGAAGATACCAAGGAAAAACCTCAAAAAGTGGCACAAAGTCACTGCAGTTTACGGTACTTTAACACGAGCTTTTCGGATTTTAATTGATGGTTATTTTTTTATTGAATTTTAACTTTAAAAACATGCAACTTTTTCAAAAATCACCAAAATTTACCCATATTTTGTGCTATAAGGTTTTTAAAATTATTTTAATAAAAAAAATCCTCGTGTTAAAGTATGTAACACGTAGGCAGTTAAAGTTGCTATATCTCCTTTATCTCAGAAGGAAACGGATGAATATGCGGGTGCATCCTTTTGATGAACAGGGACCTTCATATGGTGTTTTTAAAGGTATTTATGGCAAATATATAAACAAAAAAAGTTCATGCAAAATCATCTTTAAAAGTAGCCAAAGATGCGGGAGAGTTCGACCCGGTCCCGCGTCGTGTGAATAGCTCCATATAACCTAATGTACAAAACCTGTATGTGCGGATGCGGACCCGCACGAACACTTCCAAGTTGCGGGTGCATTCTGCATCGTCTGAAAGGCTCTGTTTATGCACCAATAGTTAAAACTTCTTCCGGACCATCATGCGCATTCACTCCGTGTGAAAGGGCCCTAAGGCCTTCTTTCCGTAACCTCACTATGAGAAGTTTAGTAGAAATCGGAACGTCTTTCTTTGTGTCCATTTTCAACTTATAACTAACCAAAACCTGCTTGCTAGCAGGTATTTATAGTAGTAGCACATGCGCAATAGAAAATTTTATGTTAATTTTGCCCCCAGCGTCAACCAATAAGAAATATCCACAAATATTCATATATTTTGAAAGTTGTTTTAGCCTCTCCAGATTATTCTAATTTTGAGAATGATTATAACATTTTTTTAAATATCCTATATTGGTTTTGAGTAAAAGTGTGAATAATATATGATATTTCCAAGTCTTCAGAGCACGGCTATTTTTTTTTTTCATTCATTTACACTTTATTTTGCAAGATGTCATTTATTTTAAAACATGAAACATACATTTTTCACTATATTCTAATTTTTTGAATTGGAGTTGTACTTGTATGTGATAGCGGGCCGGTCTTAGACCACGTGACACCCTATACAAAACCAGCAGTCAGTGCTCGGTTCAAGTTGTGGATCCAGGCTGATGTGTAGGAGGGGGTGATTTATTGTTTATTGCTAGTCACTAACTGTCTCGTAAAATGCAGGACAAATTCATTCTCCTGTATTATTGGCCCTTGGGGGGAGCGGTCTTGTTTAGCTAGGAGCTGATTGATCAGTGGCTAAATTCCCAAAAGGGAAATTTTTCGGCCTGTCCATCGTCACGTGACCTTAACACATAGTTTCCAAAACTTCTTGTTACATCGTCCCCTTCTTCAGAAATTTTTCCTCTCTCATCGCCCCCCTACTCAAGCCAACCCATAGAATCCTATGTTATACCTGTAATTTCCATCGCCCTCAAGGGAGCGATATTTCCCACTTTGGGAAACACCACCCTAACAATTGCCTTTTAACAATCGCATCGTGGTTGCATTCGGAGCTCGATTCTTAAGGCGCTTATGAATCGATTCTTACGTATGGATGATTGGTTATTAAGAATTAGAAGGTGGTAAACCCCCATGAGTGGTAAACGAAAAAAAATAAAAAGAGTTCAAGCGTGTGTTCAACTTTTCAAACTTGTTTCTGTGCCTCCTATTATTTGGCACCCGGTGCAATTGCACAGGTCACACTGCCCTAAGACCACCACTGCGTGATAGAATGAATGTGAAAGTAAAAACTAAACCTAGAAGGTTTTTCGAACCCCGTTTTGTAACCTAAATATTATCCATAGTCATCCAGCCATTTAACTATCTTCACTAATTTGATTTCAAAAGTTAAAGAACGTTCTCGTTTGAAACTCTTACCATTTTAAGCAAAACGCGTTTAAAAGGAAAGCGCGCTGTCCATGCGAGAAGTATTTCGAGAATGACTTCTCTTTCAAAAAAGAAAAATATTTTTTCTCCTCTTGCTCGTTTCCTCTTTTTTGTTCTAAAATAATAACGATTGCGTTCTCTAAAGAAAGTCTGTCGGAGATGAAAAAGAGAATGTATCGTAAGTCTAGGATATTCATCGCAAGTGAGCTCATACATATGTTGGCGTATTGTTAATCGGTAACCACGGTAACAGTCGGTTTGTTTACGTCCGAAGTTCGGCTAAACGTTAACGTGTAATAAGAGGCTCGTTTTGTTGGCAAATGTCTCAAGTGTCATGATGGTGGAAGGACGAGAAGACGGTTCGCGTTGGTCTCGAGCTTTATGCGGGTAAGTCAGCACAAATTTTTCATTAAACTTCGTGAAGGCGAATCAAGTTTATTTTCATGCTAGTAATGAAACACTTTTTAGAAAACATTTTATCTTACATCAAAGATTTTGCATCGCTATGTCTTTCTGTGAGGGAAGAGTGTAAAAACTACTAATAAATTTTAATTGCTGTACATTTATCCATCGTTAATGCCGGTTACATAGATTCATTAATAATTCATTAATTGATAATGTTTTGTCGATATTTTAACCAAATCTTCATTATGCCACCTTATTTCATACCATTTCGCACGTGTTTTTATTGAACAAATGAGCACCATAGTTCAGATTTATACAATGACGTAAGTTTGTGCTCCGACCTATAAGATATATATTATGGTAAATGTGGTGAATCCAGGTTATTCATAATTACCGACAATTTTGGTAAGGTTGATAAATATTGCGAATTTTTTTTTTAATCACATTTTATCTGAGTTCTACACGTTATTTGGATACTTTTTATAATTGCAAGTATGCCTCTAAGATGAACGGTTCGCCAGTAAAATGTAGAGTGTGCTGTTAGGTACGCACCCTGTGCACTGTGACTCGAACTTTTTTGTTGTTGCCTTGTTCAATTCACTAAATACAAACATAGTAAACATGGAGTAACTCGTACCGACTTAAAATATTCAATATTAAATGTAGTTGATAATGTATAAAAACAGTTTGAAATTGAAATGTGGAGTTTTAAGCGGTGATAATTTTTTTGACTAGCAAAAGTGTGATGAATTTTTTATTCACGCAATGATTTTAACCAATGACGAAGTTCATTTTATCTCACTCTGGTCATCCGGACGACTAAGCTGGTCGTCCACTGGAAGCTACTGCGAGTGATAATAGTAAGTCGAGTGTTGGATAGAGAGAATGGCAGGAGGGGTTCTGAAATGTAAGGGTGTGATGGGACATATCAGCAGATAGCGAAAATCAGCAGGTGAAAACAAACCGGATTGTTCAAGTCGCGCACCTCGTTGAGTGGCCTCTTTGGCCGAACGCATATTGAGGCGACCACAAGGTACGGAAGTGCATAATAGACTAACGAAGAAAAAAAAAACAATTGTATTGTTTTGTTCTACACCTCACATACTCCAGCAGCGAGACAAAGAACAGAAAGAGGCCACTCAACGAGATGCGTGACTTGAACAATCCGGTTTGTTTTCACCTGCTGATTGGTCCGTTTCTCCCTTTTTCCCTTTCCCTCTTTTGTGGAGGGATAATCATCATCACACCCTTGCATTTCAGAAACCCTCTGGCCATTTTCTCTATCCTCCTCCTTTTGTACTATGTGTGGACATCTCTTCCTCCACCCCATGCATTTTTTTCTTCCTAGTCGCTATTCTTGGAATTCGTATCTCTTCACTTCACTATAACCGCAGCTTTTCTCTTCTTTGTCTCGCTCCCCGAGTATGTGCGGCAATACAATTGTTTACGTCGCTAGTCCGTACTATGCATTTTGTACCTCGTGGTGACCTCTCTATGTGTTGGGCCTAAGACTACTAGAGCGGTCTTGTGCGTATACAAGACTTGTTTTTTCTCAGTACCTTCCAGTGGACGACCGGTCTCATCTACTTACATAGGTGACTACAATTAGGATCTGTTCCGAAAGTAAGGACAAATAAAATTATTTCAAATTGGGATTTTTTAATCAACACACTGGTTGAAATGGAAACTGATGTGATAAGAACTGAATATAGAAGAACTGAATGAACTGAACTGAATGAACTGAACTGAATGAACTGAACTGAATGAACTGAACTGAATGAACTGAACTGAATGAACTGAACTGAACTGAATGAACTGAACTGAATGAACTGAACTGAATGAACTGAACTGAATAGCGATTGATTCGCCGGTTCCGCAGCACTTATTTTTAGGCCGTTCTACCGGTCTTATTAGCTGGCTACCTATAGAGGTGGCCCATGGAGTTATAATAGTATATCTTTAGTCTATGAGGTGGCCTATGGTGTGTGGGGCAGTGTGTGTGATGTGTACATAATGTATGTGTAAAGAAAAACGTCAAATCCGGGAAAAATAAGAGACATGTTTAGGCAGGGCCGTCTTAAGAGCATCATGGGCCCCCGGGCCAAGTGGTTTTTCTGAGGCCCTACCTGATAAATTATAGAAAATTTCAACAGAATCTCATTTTTGTGAGGCCCCTCTTCTCTTGAGGCCCGAGTGGGTCTATGCGTTAAGATGGCACTGTGTTTAGGGAGTTTGCATACATGAGAACATTCAAAAATTAAAGCACTAGGGTGAAATTTTTCAAGTCTAATGGAATAGTTCTTACATTGTGATTTTCTGTATGAAGAAAAAGCACTGCTCGATCTTTTAAGGCCGTACCAATATAACAATATTAAAAAAATGCATTGTAACTTATCTGGAATATGAAGTTAAGCGTTTTCTCTCAGATTAATAACTTATGCAGCTATAAATCAAGCGAGCGTTTAGCATCAGCTGTGAAATGCTGTATATAATATTATAGAAAACATTATTTGATGAGAATAACACTATGCAAAGACAGATTTTACATAATTCTCACTTATGATCACTAAAAATCATCACTCAGTGAATTGAAAGCAAGTTCAGTGAATTGAAAAACGACAACAATGAGTCGTTTTAACGGAAACCCATGGCACGCTAATTCTGAGTAATTTAATCAATTTATTCAAATTTTTCAAATATGCACGAATTATTATTTCATAATACCAAATTTATTTAATTTCAACATGGTAATTTACGTCTTTTTCTACCATGTTTTAATTCAAAATTTATCACTCGTTCCTATGGACTAGAACACAAGAAAATAATTTGATTTTTCCTATTGTTTATTAAGCGGAATAATTGATTATCGATTGATTGTAGTTTATCAGTCATATGGTGCATTGAAGGATTAAAAAAAACTCAAAATTATTAATAATTTTAAACTTTTGAAAAGGGGAATATTTTATTTGTCAGTTGAACGTTTTTCGTAATGGAATATTTAAAAATGTTACAAATTTCATCACAAGGTTTGTAGATGTACATTATGTTCCAAGGAGTTTTCGAGGCAAAAGAGAAAGCGTGATAAAGATAGAGATACAGACGGCATAACCATGCTCTCTCAGTAACAGAGAAAAATTACAATTCTGAACCGATCAGTCACCCATGAGATATGATGTCATGAACCTTCGGGCACTAAAACGTAAAATGTTGCATATGTGTATTAATAAAAATTCTCAATAATTTGGAGGCTCTTATTCCACTTCACACGGTACGAGACCCGTTGTACCCTTCTCCGTACTTTTTGTTACGATGCCACTGTCTACAAGTGGCAACCCTTGTCACAATAGCCGAAATTACTGTTCAAAAGCGGCCATAAGTAAAATTCAAACAAATTGCATTATCAACATTCGTAATTTTCCAGTGTAACAAGCAAAAGAAGAGGGATACATAAAGATATCTATATAAACCTAAGTAATCAATTATTTCAGCTTTTTTTTCCACTTTGATGGGCAGATTGACAATAAAATAGGATTAAACAAGAGAATTCATGATAAATTTTATAAAGCTTATTTAGTTCTACCATTTTCAATATTTTATAATGAGTGAATACCTAAGTAATGTTGTGTGACAACGTACCCCATGGTCTGTGACAACTTGTCCCGTATATGGGGTTGGATTGGACAAGAAATTTTTAAAAAATTATACTTCATAGAAAGAGCGATTTTTTTGTATCCGCAAAAGCTCTAGTACACGCCGAATGTTCAAACTTGATGTAGATGCATTAAATATTTGGATTGGTTTGAATTACATACCGAAATTAACTGAAATGTAAAAAGTGTGACAACCTTCCTCCCGCAATCTCCCCTACGTATTTTGCATAGCTGAGCATTTCGTGTATAATAAGTATAGAGATAAATAGTTGTCTCCGAATTATTGTCAAGCTCTACATTCTACACTACCTTGTTCAGGCTCTGAACAAACCAAGTGCTAATTTATCAATACAATTAAAAAAAAACAAAGCTTGCAACTTTATTAAAATTTTTTCCAATAGTAACTAAATACGTTTTCGACTTATTTCTGTTAAAGTCCTTATTTGATATTTTAAATTAAAATTAAGAAAAAAGCAATACAAAAAAAGTCTTGCCTTCTTTTAGATTGCAAAAAATAATGTCAGATTTAATAAAGTGACACTGTATATACAGGATGCATAGGCAACAGGGCATATGATATTTTACTGATGAATCGTTGATTCTAGAGGCATACTTCCAATTATAAAAGGTATCCAAACAACGTGAACAATTCAGATACGTCATTCACGTTGCAAGTTGTCTTGTATAGTTGTTAAAATATAGATGTGAACATTTTATACAGACGCCCTGTGATCAAAAACTCAATTAGAAAGTTGTTGCCTTGTCTCTCCTGATGACAACTAAAAAATTTTCGTGCTTCTAATCAGCGTTAAATGCAGGCTAAATGGTTTATCCGTATTTTTAAAGCTGTTTTCTCCCAACTTTCTTTCATTTTTTGAATTCGAATATTTCATTGCACTTAGAAGCATGGAAATTTTTTAGTTGGCATCGGTGGAGAGAGGGCGACAACTTGGTAATTAGATTTTTGAGCACAGGGTGTTCATATAAAAAGTTAACATACTTATTTTAATAACTATAAAACAACTTGCAATATGAATGACATATCTGAGTACTTCACGTTATTTGGATACTTTTTCTCATCTATGCCTCTAGGACCAACGGTTCGCTAGTAAAATATCATACGCCCGTAACCTATGCACCCTGTATATACATATGTTTTGAAAGCTTATAATGATGCAATACACCACACAGGGCCGTCATTTCAACTTTTTCCGGGAGGGGGGGGGGTGGCAAAGCACATGTACTCAATGCGTATATATATATATATATACCATTTTTAGTGTATTTTCAAAAGCCAGGGGGGCAACAGCACCCCCTAAATGACGGGCCTGGCAACACAAGCTTATGACAAATTGGATAAACATACAAAAAAATAATTACACGCTTGTTTTCGTGAAACTTAAAATTTCTGACACTTCAAAAGTGCTAAATTTCATCTTTTAACTACTCAGATACTATGGTAGGCGTTGAAATATCCTGCTAACCACACTCAAAGGTCTAAATTAATTCTTTTTTTGGTTGATTTGTATTGATGACGCTGCTTAAGGCCCATATTGGTTGGTCTTAGCATGAAGTTGGGGGTGGGAGGGAGTCACAAATATTCCTAAAAAACAGGTAGTGATAATCAGCATAAAATTATTTCTTTTCAGCAGAGACAGTGGAATGGCACATTTTCTCGGTCGTTTAACATTATGGGGGGGGCGGGTTTTAATCTATATATATAAAATAACATGTCCTGACTAATTCATCATCGCCGAGCAGAAACCGCTGAAGGTATGTATATGAAATTTGGTCAGTATTTTTATTTTATGACGTAAAGACTAACTAAGACGGGGTTTTTCGAAATTCGACCCATAAGGGGGTTCGAAGGTTACATAGAGAAATCATTTTTATCCGAAACAACTGAAGCTACAAACATGAAATTTAGTTAGAAGTTTTATTTTATGATATAAAGACTAACTAAGGAGGGACTTTTCAAATTTCAACCTCTAAGGGGATTATAAGGTGGTTCAAAGCGCAATCATGGTCGAGCCAAAACCACTGAATCAATAAATATGAAATTTGGTCACTATTACATTTGATAATGTAGATACCCACTAAGACGGAATTTCTGAAAATTCAATTATGAGACGTTCAAATTTTATATGGAGGAATCATCGCCGAGTAATTTTCAGATTACTATATACACGTGAGCAAAGTCGTGGGTAACAGCTAGTTTAGAATATTTGTGGTCCATATATTGTTTGTAATTACATTTTTAGTTGGGTTGCTGTATTTTTGAAATATATGACATCCATATTTATTATGGGTATCTTTTTCTCAGCCACCTCGTTGGGCATTTTGCCTGTTGTGGCCTTGTATTTGTATCTGTTGTCCTGTCTTTTTGCAATATATATATGCCCAGCCCATTTCCATTTCAAACGTTTAATTCTTTCCATGATATCATACACGGTTGTTTGGCTTCTCATCCAAAGCTTTCTGTCTCTATTTGTGATGTTTGACATACATCTTTCTATGCCTCTGAAACTGAAAATATATTCGTATAAATAGGGTGTCATTGGATATGTCAGAATATAAGTTCGTAAGAGCACGTACTCTAGTGAATTTTGGATTATAAAAATCAAACTTGAAGAGATGACGTGCCGAAAATTTCACGAAGCATAAGCTTATTAAATCAGAAATAAAGGTATGAGAAAGTAAAAAGGTAACTATATACAGGGTGATTATAAAAAAACTATCCCGACATATGGGCCCCTAACTATCATACCATTCACAGAAACTGAATGAAATTTTGGCATAAGGTATTGTGATGTATGCGCTCAAGAATGATATGGAAAACAACAGTGTCACTCTAACAGTTACGGTTACAGTGAGAACATTTCGAAAATATCAAATGGCAACACCAAGTTTTTTGTATTGGAATGTGATCTCCATTGTGAAAAACCCTAAATAGCGTTCGAACGGCAACTGTAGCATGAAAATCACCGGCGGTAGATAGGCTAAAAGTGAGGACAACCAATAAGGACAGAGAAGCAGCATAAAATAAAGCATTTTATTGTGTTTCACAAATTTTCCACATGACCTTGTGGAGGACTAATCAGGCTGGGATGTCAGCCGAAGAAACGGTGTGACGAATGAAACGAACATTAATGCTCTGGTGCACGGCAAAGTCCTTTTTACTTTTTCCTTGCCTAGCTCCGGGGATTTTCGTACTACAGGTGCCATTCCAACGCTATTTAGTGCTTTTCAGTATGGAGATCGCATTAAATACAAAAAACTTGGTGTTGCCATTTGATATTTTCGAAATTTTCTCACTGTAACCGTAACTGTTAGAGTGACACTGTTGTTTTCCATATCATTCTTGAGCGCATACATCAAAATACCTTATGCCAAAATTTCATTCAGTTTCTGTGAATGGTATGATAGTTAGGGGCCCATATGTCGGGATAGTTTTTTATAATCACCCCGTATATATATATAAAAACACATGATTTTCAAATTTTCTAAAAAACAAAAATGGCGAATATGTATTTTCCCCGTCTGCCGGGTAAGAGTACTACGCAACCGAAGATTTCAAAGTAGTCGCAAACGAATGTTTTCGTAACTTCGGAACTAAAGCATTTTATGCCACCATTTCTTACATTTTCCACACTGAATCCAATCTTCATCGTAGGGTTGTTCACAGGCCAGGCTGGTGGATTTATCATTGCATGTCAAACTTGTTGAAAGAATTGGGTTTTCGATGGAGTTCTGAAAGTTTTTTCTTGTGATTTCAGGGCTTTTTTAATGCAACTACTAGAATTTTCTTCATACAGTCGACGTTCGTTACAACGAACTCCATCGTCCCGTCGAAACGGGATAATAGTAATATTCATATCGGAAGGAAAATTTACAGGGTGCATAGGAAAGTCCCTTTATTCTAGAACAACGTTTCTCAATCTAAGATCCACGACGATGGTATGAGTGGTTCGACTCGATAATTTAATTCTCACTAAATGAAAAATTATTTAACCATTGTAATTGATATTAGTAATATTCATATGGGTTCAATTAAAATATACCTTCACACTTAGGTTCACTATACATCATCGAGAAAAATGCAGGAACTTGCAATCGTAAATATAGGATATCACTAAATTTTATCATGCTATTTATTTATAGAGAGAGAAACGATGCCACTCTCCGCTTTTCATACGAAGTACGAAAGCCTGGATAACCAAGCGGAGATCGAGATGTTGTTCGGAAAGAAAATTCACATTCCTCTGTGGGGAATCGAACCACCAATCTCTCACTAGAGATCCACCAATCTCTCAGTGAGAGATTGGTGGTTCGATTCCCCACAGAAGAATGTGAATTTTTTTCCGAACAACATCTCAATCTCCGCTTGGTTATCCAGGCTTTCGTACTTCGTATGCTATTTATTGCCTTAAATGCAATTTTATAATTACTTCTAAAATCACTGAAGGGTGTGTAAATAAAGGGCAGAGTAAACAAATGTGTTTAGAGAAGAAAATATTCAAATGATCAGATTACTGTATGTGTGTGTGTGTGTGTGTGTGTGTATATCTATATATATTTCATTGAAAAAATACGGTAAACTAGGATCTTATATAAGTTAATATACGGAACATAACCAATTGTCATTAAAAAATGTTGCCAGAAGTAGGGAAAATCACTAATTTTTATTAAAATTTCTGAAAAACTGCAGAAAAAGTGGTGAACCTGACAAATATGTGAAATGAATATTTATATTTTTCGATATAATTATCATAATAAACTGGAGAGCCAAAAAAACTGGTACAGGCATGCGTATGCAAATAAAGAGATATGGAACCAGTCAGAGTACGGCGCTGCGGTCGGCAACGCCTATATAACACAACAAGTGTCTGGCATAGTTTTTAGATCGGTTACTGCTGCTACAATGGCAGGTTATCGAGATTTAAGTGAGTTTGAACGTGGTGTTATAGTCGGCGCACGAGTGATGGGACATAGCATCTCCGAGGTAGCGATGAAATTTGGATTTTCACGTACGACCATTTCACGAGTGTACCGTGAATATCGGGAATCCGGTAAAAAATTAAATCTACGACATCGCTGCGGCCGGAAAAAGATCATGCAAGAACGGGACTGACGAGAATCATTAAACGTGACAGACGTGCATTCCTTCCGCAAATTGCTGCAGATTTCAATGCTGGACCATCAACAAGTGTCAGCGTGCGAACCATTCAACGAAACATCATCGATATGGACTTTCGGAGTCGAAGGCCCACTCGTGTACCCTTGATGACTGCACGACACAAAGCTCCCATGCTCCATATCTCCGCCCATGAAAACCGCCTAAAAAACGCCGGATTATCGAGAGTCTACCGTATTATGAAAACGCTGCGTATTCACGACTTTAGTAAATGTTACGAATTCAAAAAAAAGTATCGTTGAGAAAACGAGACATGTATAAAAAAAATTGGAACAAAAAATTACAGGAATGTCAAGTAATAAGGGACCCAAGTGGTCCGTAAACTAGTTTCAGACATTTTACTGTTCCTTGGGTTCCGAAAGGTAAAGAAACGCTGTCGTAGAATAACTCGTGAACCGTTGATTCTAGAAGCATACTTCCAGTTGCGAAAAGTATTCAAATAACGGGTAAACCTCAGATACGTCATTTATATTGTAAGGGGTTGTACAGTTATTAAAACAAAAAATTTAACCTTTTATTTGGTCACCCTGTCCTAAAAACCCAATTAGAGAGTTGAGATTATATGTTTTAAGTGCAATATTTTTTCGGTTAGATATTTGAATTTGAATATCGCTGTAAATGAAGGAATGAACCGCATAAACTAATGAACAAGATAATTGTACGCTTCATATGCTGTGCTTTCTCTTATATTTTCAGCGATTTGGAATTCAAATATCTCAACGGATATTGCACTTGGAATATTTTTTGTTGGTCTCAGGAGAAACAGGGCAACAACTTTGTAACTGGGGTTTTTAGAACAGAGTGACCAAATATCAAAAGTTAATTTTTTTATTTTAATTTCTTCACACCTGGCCCAAAACTGTCAATTTTTTTTTTGATTCATTTGTGTTTATTGTATGCCAAAATGATCTTTAAAAAGAAAAAATAATTAATCATTTAATTAATTTGGGTTGATATCTTTACTTGTACCATTTGAGTCAGGTAGTAACTTGGTAAAAGAATAATTAAAAATAGGGCTGGTCCAATTAATAGTGAGATTGTTAATCTCAGTTAAAAATTTCAGTCGAGTTAATTAACTAGATCAATTAAATTAAAATTTGATTAAAAGTTTTATTTAAAGTTCATTATTTATTTTGATTTACAATACAATACAAATACAACGCCACAACAGGCAAATTGCCCAACGAGGTGGCTGACTTAAGAACATCATGGATCCCCGAACCCTTTTTTACCCTACCTACGAGCCCTACCTACTACTGCTACACCACACATGCACCCCGCCCACAACCCCCGCGGAACCCCCAACGAATCGGTACGCGCGGGAATGTGCGTGTACGTGTAGTGAAACCTGACGCGAAGTTTTTTTTTGTTTCTCTGTAATGCTTGTTATGTGTAGTGCTGCCATCTGCCACCAGTTTTTCAAACTATGAGTGAAGTATTATGATTGAATGATTTTTCGTTGTAGGACTGTTGCTCTCTGTGGCGAGACTTTTTAACGGGGAGATCGGCTCGCATTCGCGCCTTGAAGTTGGGAACCACAGAAAACCAACTTCAGCCGACCACCACTGTGGGGTTCGAACCCGGATCCTCGCATCGCGAGTCCGTCACTATAACCACTCGACCACCACAGCGGCGCCACATTTGTTTGGTGAAACCGATTATACGTCTTAAAATAATATTTCAAGATGCTGTATTATATTATTTTTCAATTATAAACAGTGACAAATTGTATTCTATTTCAGATAAGTGACCACATTTAAAAACATTTTCATCAATATTTTGATCAAAGTTTTCGACATGGTCATTGATCATTTTTGTCACACCACGGTCATTTTCTACACACGAGGGTAAATTAGACCGGATCCTACAATTTATTGCCGATTCCGAACGGCAGCTTTCGACATTTGTTTTTTGATATACTCACCGAGAGGTTAGTGCGTTAATTACTCGGTGAGGCAGTCCTTGAGGCAGCAATCTTTTTCTGTGGTCATGTTGAAATTCGACATGGGGAACATCCCAGTCGATGAAACGAAACCTGGTGATTATTTCAGTTTAAATTGGGTTTGATGGAAGTTTAAGAGAACAAAACCAAAATTTGTTGTTTCCTCTGAGAACAGCAGTTTACCTATTCGAGAAAAATCCTCCCCCTCCCCCCCCTGCTCAGCATCATTTGGGAGCAGTTTCATTGGGAGCAAAAGTAACAGCAGTATAATGATCAAAAGTAGCTATAAAATTAGAGACTGACCTAAAATTCCTGAAATGACTGATTTTATAGAAAAAACGACGTGAACTTAGGCCAGGATTATACTGTAAAAGTACTTTTATAAAACTTGAAAAAATGCCACCAATAAGATTATTGGTTACATTCTAGAAAATGAAACCGATGATATTATTCGTAGCATTTTTCAAGTTTTATAAAATGACTTTTATCAAACTTTTAAAGTGTAATCCCAGCCTAAGTGAAGAAATCCTAGGAACTGTGTGTGTGTGTGTATGTGTGACAAAAATGTTTAACGTTAATTCAAGCGTGCAGCCTCAATTTCTTAATTTATTCCCGTATGTGTTTATATCTAGGTGAATAGGTGAGTGAAATGAATCAAATATATTTTTGTAGCACCAATTAATAAAAAAGTTATCTAATAAGTTTGTTTTAAAGTAATATCATTTGAAAATATTCGACTAAAATTCGATTAATCGATTCAAATTTTTTTTGATTAACCAGTTCAAAATTACAATCGATTCCCAGCCCTAATTAAACACCATTTAAAATCATGTTAAAAATGAGGTACATATATGTGTACTTTTGGAGCGAAGAGGTTAATAACTATACAACTACTTCTTGGAATATGAATGACATATCTGAGGTCTATATATATACACAGGGTGATTCAGAGAAAATGTGGTAAAAACTTTAACAGGTGATAGTACACACCAATACAAACAATTGTTATCAAAGAATGCATGATCTAACACAGGGCCATCTTAAGAATATCATGGGCCCCCGGGTCAAGTGATTTTTCTACTTACCCTGTTGTAACAGCAAAAATATTGCGTGCATACTCTTACCCACCTCTCCCCCTACATGTAAGAAATAACTGACTTTTATCCGCATATTTTACTTCTAGAGTTTTTCGTCGTAAAATGATTTCACTACGCTCAGAGCCAGGAGTGTGCGATAGGTTCGGTAGCACGGGCCCCGCATTTAGGGTAATAATAATTTCTTTCATAGATTTTGGATGTTCATCTATTCTGGAATTATGCATTTTCATCTAGAAAAAAATAATTCTGGAATTGTTTCTCTAATAAATTCTGAAATTTCATCAGTCCTGGAATTATTTCTTTCATATATTCTGAATTTTAATGGGTGCTGGGGAATCATCTCTGCCAATTGTTTTTCTTATTTTCGATTCATCGATTTTGAATGTTGATTAGTTCTTGGACAATTTCTTTCAACAGATCATAATGTAATTGGTTTTGGAATTATTTCTTTCATCAATTTAAAATTTTCCTCAGCTCAAAACTTTAATTTTTTGTTAATATAAATTTAATTGGGTTTAATTTTTTTTGATTTTTATAGGAAAATTTCTACATTCCTGTACATTTTGTAATAATGTAAGTGACTTTTCGTACGCCGATTCTTCTCTCCTACAGAACACAGTATATAAAATCGGGCATAAGGGGCCCCAAAATTATTAAGATCCGCCTTTGGACCCGCTATTATTTACGCACTGGGACCTGCGTCTGCTAATACTGGCCCTGGTTACGCTACAGTGTCGACGGTATGGTATCCGAACCTGAAGACATATAAACACCAGTTAGACATATGCCAGATGTATCCGTGCTATAATTTTTTACTTCTTGAAATACATAGTGTAAAAGGGTTTTACAGTATTACAAAAGCGTCGCAGAGGTTTTGTAAAAAAAAAGCTTAAAACTTACTAATATCAGTAAAGTATCATTGAGTTTGTTTCAACGAAATATTTTCATAGACATAAAAAAATTCTGCAATTTTTCACACATTTCTTGAGATAAGAAAACAACCCAAATTCTCATAACACCAACTATTCGGAAATGCAGCAGGTTCGGTCAAATTTACAAGACGTATTCACGTAAAAATAAATCCGCTATCGATTGGAGATAATACGAGTTTCCCGAATTTTTTAAAATTGATTTTATGTTAATCAGCTACACAAAGTAGACGATCAATTTCAAAACACCATCGTAGGTAAATCTAATCAATTTAGGTAAATCTGAAATGATCAATTAAAGAACGAAGTATATATACTCTTCGACTAGATATTATGAAAATATGAATTTGGTTTCCAAAAAAATTATTTTCAGAAACTTCTATAATAGTTTATTTTTCCGTATTGAACTTATGAATCATCGTTTCCCAAGAGATATTTGGATCACTATTTCTCAAAATCGGCTGTGTTTTTCTTATGATCGAGAGAAGAAAAAGAACGCGGAGAGTAGTCAGGAAAATATAGCTACACGTAGACCCCATATTCTAAAATAAGATTCTTCCTTTGAAATGGTTCCAACTCCCAATGACATAAACAATTTGAGGGTCGTCGCCGAAGAAATACTCAGAAAATACTTAAGATGATAGATTTTTTTGATGAACAGATTAGAGCTAACTTGTGTATTTTATTTATTTATTTTTCATGTGAATACGTCTTTTAAATCGGTTACCTGACCAAACCGGCTGCGTTCCTGAAAAATTGGAGTAGAAAGAGACGAACAGGTTATTTTCTATTCAAATCAACGAATATTCCGGTTACATGCTAAGCATCTGCAAAGCCTGCTTTGCAAAAATTAATTTGTTTTATGTCCAGTTCCCCAATAGATCTCGATCCCCATATTAGTCCGGCAGCAAAATAGGGATTTTTCGTCGAATCCTGTTTTGAACTAATAAGTTTTTTTTATTGTTGGTATTTGATGTTTAGGGTATCTAGATTCATAAAATAGCGAGTGTATATTCTTGGACAACTCTCAGAATTCAAGATGGTGGCCATCGCTAAATTAAATATTTAGGTTCTATGAAAGTTTGCATTTATCTTTTCATAAGCATGTTTTCCTCTTATATTTATTGCTAATTTTAGTTGAAATTATCCGAACAGATCTGAAAGTAAATATTTTTGTACGTAAAAAAATTTAACTTAGTGAAGGTGATCATTTTGAATGTATATTTTTACTAAATTTTAAGAAATTTTGTTATTTTTATATCTCGTAACAGATAAATTTGTTTAATTATTTTTTAAACGTACATTAACACAAGTATTCGATTTAATAAAATATATAATTAGTAGTATCACATAAAAGGTACATTCACAAGTAAAGTAAGGTAGTTTAGTTACATTTTCAATGATATGTCACTAAATGAAGACGAACGTTTGTTAATCGAAACCTAAATCAATTCCATTTGCTCATCTTGTAGTTGGTTATTTTTTATTTAAACAGCCGTTATGCGCACAAATGCAAAACACTAGACAGGATAAGTCTGTGTTCAAGCAACCACATCTTTTGTACTACATAGTATGGATTGGATTTTTGATTTTTTTTTGGCGCAAGGACCATCTAGGTCAAGCTGCGCCAGACCTACTACATAGTGCTTTTGTTTCACTATCACAGGAGCATTTAATTAACCTCAAGACATCACTTGGACAAATTCAGAAACACTGTTGTTTTGGTAGTAGCCAAATTGTTTAAAATCTATGGCGGGAAGTGTATCCAAAACATTTTTCCAGATGATGGTTTGAAGGTGTTCTCTTTTTAAATTCTACAGAAAAGCTTCATTAGTGGGTGGCAGACACAGAATCTTGGAAGTTGCGAAGAGCTATTTCTTCCCATTTTAGTGGAAAAAGCTCTAACTAGTGTTTCTGAAAGTGTCAAACATTTCGGATGACTGCAGTAGATGGTAATAAAAATTAATGATTGCTTGTTCACATCTATAGTGCTTGCTTTTTCATCGTCCACCAATGAAAGGCAACGACTCATTTTCAATACTTTTACTCTTTTGCCTTTCCCTTCTGTACCAAAAAAGCAAGCTGTGGTATCACATCCACTCAGAGCATGTCCGGCCAAGATATCTTGTATGATGTCAGTGTGTTTTTGGACAAAGAATTTAATGTCAATCAACGACCTTTCCTCGGATAGGCGATTCCATGTACATCGGGATGGTTATACCTTCCTTTAAATAATGTTAGAGAAGCAACAAAAAACATCAGTGTCTGATGCAGGTCGTACAAGGACTGCCAGAACAGCAGGTGTGGAAGACGAGATTTTGGAGATGGTGGCAGATCAGCCAACTACAAGCGCACGATCTGTGGGCCGTAGCCTTGGCGTGCCACAATCCATGACATAGCGGGTGTTGAAGGGTGAGAGGTTGCACCCATATAATTTTCAACGAGTGCAAGCATTGAATGAAGAAGATTATGCTCGTCATATAGACTTCGCCCGCTGGCTCCTACAGTAGAGTGCAGCACGCCCAGATTTTGCGGTAACTGTTCTTTTCTCCGATGAATGCACTTTCGCACGAGATGGTGCATTTAATACCCGCAATAAACATGTCTGGGCGTCTGTAAATCCACATGCGCATCAGCGACGCTTCTCCATCAATGTTTGGGCAGCAATCATCGGCGACGCTCTAATAGGACCGCATCTTCTGCCGGAATGCCTTGACGAGGGCAAATACCGGACGTTTCTGCAAGAGTGGTTCCAGCACGATGAAGCCCCAGCCCATTTTGGGCGAGAGGTTCGACACTATCTGAACATCACTTTTCCAAACCGATGGATCGGGCGAGGTAGCCCTGTAGCTTGGCCACCACGATCGCCCGATCTGTCGTGTCTAGATTTCTTTTTGTGGGGACAGCTGAAGAGTCTGGTGAATGAGACTCCTCTTGACTGTGAAGAGGACCTAATCGCAACACTTTCGGCTGCTGCTGGGGAGAGGTTCGCGATATGCCTGGAATATTCCAGAACGTTCGTCAATCCCTCCTTCGCCGCTGTTCTTCTTGCATCACCGTTGTCGGTCACTCTTTTGAGAAATTATTGTAAATTATTCATTAAAATTGCTTTTTTAACGTATATGTTATTCTTGTGTTTTCTCCTCGTATCCTCGGTTTTACTATGGTGCGCCTTGTAGCACGCTTGTATTTCATTTTAGACCATGCATTCATTTTTTGATGAAAATTGTTTGCTTTTGTTTGTACTAGCACCTCTTAAAGTTTTTCCGATCTTTTCTGAATCACTCTGTATTTGTAAGTTGTAATAAGTGGAACTCAGGTTTCAGTGGATCTATGTAATTTTGAAGCTGATGTTAAAAACTGATGACAAAGTCCTTCTCGGTCTTTGTTATCTGTTGCAATTCGTGTTTTCGTCTCTTCTTTGTGCTTGTGTTGTTCACCTTTCTGCTGGCATTCCTCTTCACTAATGTTCACAAGATATTTTTCCAGCCAAGTGTAAATATGTAAGCTTAATGCCCATGTCTTCAGAGTTTCTGTCTTCAAAATTATTCTGATAATACCTTTAAGACCATGGCCAAAGCGCCTAAATAGAGTTTCAATCCACATGTCACTCCGGATTCCATTCCAGAAGCCAGGTATTTGTCCATAACGTGATCACCACTCAGAAAGTTTATCACACTGACAGGAATTTTTGCTATTGCGCTTAAATAAAACAGACCATATCGTGCATAGTTTTGATGACTGATTACTTGCTGCAAAAAAGTAGGGCAACACTTTACGAACAACTTGGGGCTAATTTCTTTCTCATTCTGCTTTTACGTATAACATCATGAGGAAGACAGGTTTTAATAGACAATCAACCCACAGCTTGCATGTTTTGTTCTTTGTGGCTATAGTTTCTAGAAGCGATATAGGATCATTGCTATTGTTTGGCTGGTGAACATCAGATACACTCCGCAAGACTTCTGCAACCATCCTTAAAGCTCTCATATTTTGAGGAAACTCTTTCCGCCTCTCAGCATCTTCGGGACTCCAGGAAACACCCCAGACATCAATTCTAATAAGCCACTGTCAGCCATTAAAAAACCAACAGTACCAATGAATCCAGAGCCGGGCTTTGGAATTTCGCGGCCCGGTGCAAAAACATTTTTGCGGCCCCTCCAAAAAAAACTTTATGCAGTCACTCTCCAGCTTATAAGTTTTTCGACTTCCGAACATAAATCTTGAAGGGAAAAAATTGTTCAGAAAGAACTCATTTTTCATTATTTCAGGAATGCGTTGATAGTTGAGATCGAATCAAACACGATGTATTGAGATGGAGTTGCATTTAAATTAATTTGATAACATTTATAAATGGTTAATAGTAATTGGCGTGGTCCACACCTGCTTAACACTTCATGGTGGCTCGAATCATATTGAACAGACATACATTTCTGATATACTTATATAATGTTTCATCATCTTTATCAAATACAGGGTGATCAGCGAATAAGCCCTTATTTCAAAATTAAATATCTCTACAACAAAGATCAATAGAATTATGCGGTAAACGGTACGTTTATTAGCAAAACTGTAAGAATGTTGTACAGAAATTTCGAAAATTTAGTTTTTTTTAATTTTTTAAAATTAAAAAAAAAAAAAACTGGAGATTTTGGGGTTCCGAAAATCCTCATTTATGTGAAGAGAAACCACTGCATTCGCCTAAAGTTACTGCATGGGCTGCGGTATGCGCCATGTGTGCTGACAAATTGTTCCAAAATTGTAACGTAACGTTCAGTAGTAATCGTTTCTCGCACGAAGAAGGGGCCGATAATGCCTCTGGCGCATACCGCAGCCCATGCAGTAACTTTAGGCGAATGCAGTGGTTTCTCTTCACACAAATGAGGATTTTCGGAACCCCAAAATCTCCAGTTTTGTTTCTTTTTTTTAAATTTTAAAAAATTAAAAAAAAACTAAATTTTCGAAATTTCTGTACAACATTCTTACAGTTTTGCTAATAAACGTACCGTTTGCCGCATAATTCTATTGATCTTTGTTGTAGAGATATTTAATTTTGAAATAAGGGCTTATTCGCTGATCACCCTGTATCTGTTGCAATTCGATAACTTTGATCATTTTTCGAATCTTTTATTGCTGTTTTTGTTTAATTAATGTAAATAATAGAAGTAAAGGAATCAAATACTGGATTCCCAAAAATAAAAAAACATTCTGAAACATGTTAGAACTGCATTTGAAAATGTAGATTAATTTAAAATTACTACAGTATATTCCGCTTATAACGTTCCCACTTAGAAAGTTTTCTCGCTTAGTACGGCTTGTTTTCGTAATCCTAACTTTTACTGACACCTATCGAAACTTCCCGTTTAAAGCGTTTTCCCGCCTACGACGCTTTTCATGACGAGTTTTTGGAAAACTCTATTAGTGGGATTCACTATGTATGAACTTTCCAATGTTATTACTTGTTTAAAACAAAGAGTTTCTTGCCAGAAATAAAATCCAAGATTGTAATTTCAATATTTGAATATTCAAAAAGACGCCCTGGTATAGGTTGTCGAATATTAGCAACACTAGGTGCATTCAGCCTAAACCTCAGATATAATTTATTTAATACACAGTTTTCAAACACATTTTCTTATCAGAGAATGAACTGCCCGTGCTGCAAGCAACGTAGCCTACATCCTAAATTTTTGGACCTTTGTGCTCTTAAATGTTTTTATGCCTGATGTCATATGTCATGAAACAGAATATCTCTAATGTCGGTACTGTACTAAATGGGTAATTAGATTGAGAAAAAAAGTCGGAAAGAGATGTCTCACCTTTTTTTTTTCAGAAGTTCAGTAGTAAAAATTGTCAAAATTTAGAATTCATGCATTGTATATCCGTCTTCTGGAATTTCGAAGAAGTGGTCAAGCCTCCCAGGGAAACATCATGACAGTTCAGAGGTTCCCAGGAAGGCATGCAATTAACACTCCGAAGGACAGTCGAAGTTACTTCGCTCCGGGACAGTCGTCATCTAGAGATGTCCATGCCACAGGCTACTAGGGCTAGTGGAAGCACCGCGGGATGAAACTATAAACATTAACTTGTGCGAGAAAAAATTACTAGATTTCTTTAAAGGTGTTCCTTTTCATTTGATGCCCTAAGTATGTTTTTTTTTTCTTGGTTAATGTAGGCCTGTTATTTCTTTAATGGCAGAAAGAAAGGCTGACTTTTTTCAGAGGTAAAGAATGTGACCACCTGCACACACTCTTTTCCTGTTTGAAATAAGCTAATGCTATACCTAATAACACTAAAAATGATATTATAGGGGCTTCAAACCGAAAGCCTCCTTTCACAATCAATAATAGTTTAATGAGAGAAAAATTAAATTTCAATCGAAAATTTCAAAACATCTGCTGAGAAAGAAAAGGGTTTCTTTTGGAAGAATTGCGGCCCCTGAAATTTTGCGGCCCGGTGCGACCGCACCTTTCGCACCCCCCCCCCCCAAGTCCGGCCCTGAATGAATCTCATCAACAAGTGCATACCTCCAAGACGTAAGACAATGTTGGCAAACTTTTCCGGGAATGCCCAAGTGATAAGGAATGCAACTCTATAAAACTGTTGGTCGCATGTAAATATGGGAAAAATCCTGATCTGCTAGCTCAGTAAGTCGTTCAGCTTCTACTAATGATGTCATCATTGTATCTAGATGAGAAGGAATCATGTCGATCGGAGTTTGATATTTTGCAGAGTTTGCTGGTTTCATCTCAAATTCTTTTTTTCAACATGTAGGGGAACCCGGGGCAGAACGGGGTACCGGGGCGGAATGAAGTTCCACGTTTTTCGGTGGCAAGGGGGTGCTACCAGTGAGTGGCAATAGGTAGATCTAGACCCACATGTTACTGCGCAACTACGGCAGCCATGTTAGTTTGATTTTCTTGAGCGTTGGTACGTGAGGTTTCCGTTGTGTGATTTATCGCTCCTGTATTGTAACTTCTGATGATTTTGTAACCAAGGTAAGGTATACATACTTGATTACATTATAAATGTAGTTAGTACATGCTTGAAGTACGTTTAATTGTCTTTAGTTTCGTGTAGTTAAACGTTTGTTTACGTATCTTTCACGAGTGACCTTACCTCCCTAACCTGAATCGTGTCCCTGAGGCGGAATGGGGAAGTACCCATTCCAGCAAACTGTAACCTGTCTTCCACCACATGGTGGTCAAATGCACACACTCTGTTGCTATGTCTGTTCCCCAGTGTTGCTATGTCTACCAGCACATTGCTCTCACAGACTTCAGTCACTTGATGTTTCTTTTATGAAGCCTTTAAGTCTTCATTACAGAGATGCGCTTCAAAAATTGCTGCGAAGCAACACAGGGGAAGTCGCAACTCTCTTTCAAATTTCAACGCTCTTCGGATCAGCTTTTATCCAAAGCGCAACAATGAAAATTACTATTAATGGTTTTCAAGCTACAGGACTATTGACAACTGACCAATCCATATTCACCGACACCAATTTTCTCCCAGCAGACACAACTGACATCGGATTTGGTAGGCCTTCAAGTGAAGAGGTGATCATATCTGGAGCTGAACAATTGGAATTGCCTTCGTCTAGCACACCAGTTAAAAAAGATATGCCTTTGAGGTTGGATGATAAAGCTGACGAGGTTTCAGACAACTCTAATGATGACACGCCAGCGAAAAAGGTCCGATTTAATGAGGCTAGTTGTGCCACTCCTGGGTGCTGTTGGATGACAACTGATAACAGGGTCTCTTCATTTCATGTTTCACCTGAAATTCTAATGCTTATTCCAAAAGTTAAAGAGAGCGCGAAAAGGACGCATCGGAAGAGGGGGAAGATCGCTGTCTTAACAGATTCCCCCATGCAGAAAAGGGTTTTAGAAGCCGCTATTAAGGAAAAAGAGGAAAAAAAAACTTTGCCAAACAAGAAAGAGCAAGGATAAAACTATTTAAGAAAGAGAATAAAATTGAGAATTGAAAAAACAAAGGAAATTGCCTAAAGATAGGAAAAAATAATGGAAAAAACCGAAAACTAGCGAGAGTGATTCTGAGGATTGTTCTGACTGTGAATGTTTATATTACGGTGAATTTCACTCAAAGTCAGTTGAAGGTTGAGTCACTTGTTCCATGTGCAAAAAACGGGCACACAATTCCTGTGCGGGAATAGACAGTGAAGATGATGAGGCTGTCGTGGTGTGTGCATTTTGCGAATAGGCTTAAGAAACGGACACAATCAATGAAAACTGTAGTTAAACCTTTATAGTCAGTTAAAAATAATTTTCTTGCATTTCCACTAGTTTTATATATTTTTATAATTACTTGTCCTTACCACCCCGTTCTGCCCCGGGCATGGGGCAAATGACACAACTTTCTATTTTTGAAAAAAAATATATTGTTCTTTTGTTTTCTTACAATATCATTGCATTTTTGCGATTATTAAATTATAATGTATCCATAGAAAAATTTGCAGCTCTCTTGATTAACCTTTTCGTATTTTTAAACCATATTTTCAACTTGGTACCCCGGGTTCCCCTAAGTGTATTATATCCATTATACTCTGGGCATTGTATACATAGAAAAACAAGATTTATGGCAGGCCATGTTAAGGTCTTTATTTGGCGTCGATCTTCGAAGTTCTTCGTATTTTCTGTCGTCATATATCTATCTCATTGCATGAAATAATATTTTGAATTCGCTGTTCACCTTGCTTCGATAAGTTTTCCAGTTTTTCCCTACAATGATATTTCCATTTAAAAAAAACAGTCTGATTTCTCCATACTTCTTATTTTTTGCTATTACAATATTCGAAACTGTAAAGATTATGAAAATAATTTAAAGTCAAAGACATTGATTGGGGCAGGGAATTCGGCAATATGAATCTAATTGTACAGAAAGACATACCAAAACATCCTTACAGCATGGCTGCACAGACAATACTGGAAGTTGACATTCATATGGAAAGTAAATAGTAGAAAATAACCAGTAAAATGTTGTTGCAAGTCTGTAATTCAGTTGAATATATAATATATAAACTTAAACAAAAAACACGCTACAACAGGCAAAAAAAAAAATTCTGGCTGATAAGATCACGAACTTAACACTTATGATATTTAACACTTACTAGTTCCAATATGGCGGAATACGCCATCTTGAATATTTCGAGTTGCCCAAGGGTACCAAAGAGGTACCCGACATTTCCCGATTCCTTATACCTAGAACAAGCAATTTCAATAATAAAAAACTTCCAAAAACAAAACCAGGTTTTGCTCGTCAGCAATAGTAATTTCCTGGGCATTCTGCTGATGGTAACGAGTTTCCTGCTCTCTCTACAGTAGCTGGTGTGCAGAAGCACTGTTGACGCTGAAGCGCAATTCATCAGAGAACATGACTCTGAACCATTGTTGCTGATCATAACGAATACAATCATTATACCAACGTAATTTTTCTCGATGATGAAAGGTTCTCGTAGCGGAATGAATTTTACTGGCTTCCGTGTGCATATAAGCCAATATTATTTAATTGCCTATTTAATTGAAGAGAAATGGTTCTCATACATACACGAGTGCCAGTAGCGTTAGCAAAGTCTGCGGATACCTGGCCAAGAGTAGAATTTCTATTTCTTTTCACCACTAGGCTCACATATCTATCCTATTGAGCTGTGGTGATCCTGCCAAGGCATCTCTCTAGAATGCTTTCGTAGCACTTCTACCTTCAGTTTTCTTTTCGGAACTCGAAATGGAGTTGAAAGGCAAATGAAAATTTTTACGGCATCTTATTTATGGTGTGAGTGTGTATGAAACAATACTCAAAACCATATTTAGAGAACATGCAGTAAAGAGGTGGCAACCACCCCCTTATAAATATGCAGCCGAATGATTGAATTTTCATTCGGCTGCATTTCTTCATTTCTGCATTCTTGTAATTCTTCATTTTTTTCAAATGAAGTTCTGCGCGAATCATGTAGACTGAAATAAATTTTGAAGTCGTTAAAAAATCTTTCTTGTAAAAAGGTAAAAAATAAAAGTTTATTAACATTTTAGCGAGCGAAAATCAATTTCAGTCGAAAGGAAATGAAAAATCTTTATTGAAACATGTAAAATTTGGTATGAAAATGTGAGTCGATGACAGCTAAGAAAAAATCAGTAGAAAAAATCCGTAACTATTAATTTGATAAAAGTATCTGATTGAATAGTTTTTGCTATCATTTTACTGTTCCAACCAGCCACCTTCATATATAAAGGTACCATTTTTACATTCTTTATTGAGGCTTATCACGCGTAACAGTTTCGATGAAATTTTAGAATAACTCAAAAAATATTGCCTTGTTTTATTGATCAACTTTAATCTGCTTAAAACGACAGCGTAAAAAAACGATCGCGCAGTAAACACTGTGCAGTGTATGCACATTCCCTCAAAAAAAAAAAAAAAAAAAAAATGACTTGACAGTGAAGGAGAACATTGCCACATTTTGGCAAAACAATAATGATTTTGGGAAAACAATTTTTCCAATAGATCTCGTTTGGTTAACGCATTACAAATCTGGTGATAAATTTGCCAGTATGGCGGGGCGAATGTAACACGCAGTAACAAGGTTAACATCTCTCTACAGGAAGAGGAAAAACTGCCAATCATGAAAAAAAAATAACTGTCTTATCTTCAAACAGGATTGGATATATATTTCAGTCAATTTTCAAAAATACTGCTACCCTCTGCAGAGGAAAAATTTTACTTTTGTTGGTTGTTTGACACATAACTGACCGTTAGAAAAATGACACGTCACCAAGGCCGGTTCTAGACATTTTTCACGTGTAAGCGAATATTATTTTGGTGATAAAAAAAATCACCCCTGCCCTTCAGTTGGCGCCATCTGCGACCGAGTAGTTCACAGGATTCAAGATCCGGCCCTACACACAAAATTTCAAAACGTTATAACTCATTAAATATTCGCCTGATCCTAAAACGAAAAACACTTATTATTTTCACAAGGAATCACGTGTGTAATTATTGGGCTTTCGATAGTCGAGAATAGGTAACAAGACGTAGGCCTATGGCATTTTACTAGTGAATCATTGATCCTATAGAGGTGTATTTCCAATTAAAAACGTAAATAACGTGTAGATGTACTCAGATATGCCATTCATGTTGCAAGGGGTTGTATAGTTATTAAAATGAAAAAAATTAACTTTGTATACGAATACCCCGTCCTAAAAATTCCAATTAGAAAGTTGTTGCTCGGTCTCCTGAGGCCAACAAAAAAAAATTCCCCATTTCTTCACTGAGATATCAGAATTCGAAAAACGAAATAAAATTGGGGAAAAAACAACATTAAATGCGAAAAAAACGTTTTGCCCGCATTTAATGCTGTTTTTTCCCAACTTTCCTCCATTTTTCGAATTCGAATATCTCAGTGAATATGGGCATGCTCACTATGCCCCTCTCCCGTATCCCCGTCCATGTGTACCGTAGAACCTGGTAAATTGACCACCTGTACAATCTGGCCACCTGGATAAACTGCCCACCTAGTTTTGATAAATACAATTTAAGACTTCAATATGTGCATTCTGTATATTTCCTGTCAAGTGACCAGAAAATTTTTTGAGGGTCAATTTAGACAGATTCTTCTGTATATATCGAAGTTTCTGTTATTTCAGTTATTTTATTGTGTCCTAAGACGCGTTGCTAGGTCATTTGAGCGATGGATGAAAAATTACTTGAATGGCCCATGCTCATTAGAAGGTTGAGCATCCCTGAGTTACATAGTTTCGCCTGTTTACATTTTTTTTCTTTTTGCGAAATCTTGTAAAATTTGCGTTGGGTAAGCTTAGTTCTATCAAAGATTCTCCATTTGACTATGGAACCTCGTTGTAATAAGTCTCGATACATTGTGGAATTGGATATTAAATGGGTACCATCTAGAACACCATTATTTTATGTGAAGTCCATTTTTTTTACAAAACATTTCCCCCAACACCCGCAGTATAACGGGGCTCCACTGTATTTGTTTCTATAGTAGAGAAGAGAAAGAGATCTCAATTCTTTCATCACTATTTTTTCTAATTTTGCCCAAATTAGACTAGGCTAATTATATTTATAGTATTGTATTTCGCTTATTGCATTCTTTTGTTTCAGATCAGAATGGACGGGCCCACCTGGTATGGTGGCCGAAGAATCAGTAAAAGTGAATTCAGATATGCGCCAAAAAAGGCTGGACAGACAGGTTTGTAGGGGAAAAAATGCAGTTAATTAAAAAATCTGCTCATTGAATGTACTGTTCATTAATTACTACATAGGAAATACGTGAAAACACTTGGAAGCAATCATCAAGTGGAGGAATTCAATATTACCCTTATTACTTTATAAAGGGCTAAAAAAATCTCTTGAATAAAGTTTTAGCTTAATATAAAAAAAAAACTGATGCCAAATTTTTTTTTATTAAATTATAAATGTGAAAATTCACTAAAATTCATCCTTGTGGTTAGAACGAAAAATGGTTGGTTGTAGATACTAAATAACTATAATAAGAGTGCATACTCTCATTAAGGATATCAAGATTTTGAAGTTTTATATATATAAAGTCGGGCAATATTCTGTCTTTTCCGGAAAAACAAGAAGTGCCCAAGAAGAAAGAAATAATTTTTATTCCGGTGAGAAACAATTTTCTGGTGTTAAGTACCTCATTTTGGGTCAGAGTTTTTTTTAATAATATCCAATATGAATAGGGTTTATTATGCATGAAATGTTCGGTGTATGCTGTTCTTTTATATCTCTAGAGAACTCAATATTTCTCTTTATGAATATTTCATTATGTGACAATACTCATAAATGCGATTACACAGCGATGATAATCGAAACGTTTCTTAAGCCTAAGTACGGAATGTTTCACGAAGAGTGGACGAATGGAATACGAAGTCTACGGTGGATTCTAAAATTAGAGAAAAACATGAGGAAATAACAGCAAAAAAGGGAAATGTCAACTTTGATACAATAGTTTCACTCCTGTAAAATAATTAATACATGAATTATGAAAATTAAAATTTTTATACTGCTCAAATAAAAAACAAACTCACAAAAAAAAAGTTGGCACCATTTTCCATCGTACCAAAAAACATACTGTGATATTTAAATGAAAATTCTTCGAGACATCGATGACTTCAATTCTCAATTTTTGATGTTTTTTACGAGCTAAAATGACCAAGCATCAAAAATAATATAGAGATAGTCGCAAAAAAAATGACGAAAACAAAGGATTTCAACTTTCGATATATCGTGAATTTTCTTTCGAATATTATGGGGTAAATTTTTTTCAGTATACAAATACAAGGTCACAACAGGCAAAATGCCCAACGAGGTGGCTGAGAAAAAGATGCCCATAACAAGTATATTTTATCATGTATATATACAGGGTGATTATAAAAAAACTATCCCGACATATGGGCCCCTAACTATCATACCATTCACAGAAACTGAATGAAATTTTGGCATAAGGTATTTTGATGCATGCGCTCAAGAATGATATGGAAAACAACAGTGTCACTCTAACAGTTACGGTTACAGTGAGAAAATTTCGAAAATATCAAATGGCAACACCAAGTTTTTTGTATTGGAATGTGATCTCCATTGTGAAAAACCCTAAATAGCGTTCGAACAGCAACTGTAGCATGAAAATTGTAATAAATATACTTAGCCATTTAAAAAGGCTAAAACCTAAAGATGTTATTTTGCTATCATATAGTGGCAACGGTGCTTTTGTAAACACAGTACAACGTTTTTGTGTCTCCAGCAAGTAAGCTATTCCTGCATTTTCACGCCAGTGCTTAGGTTATGTATCTCCACATTTAAAGTAATAAATAATCAGTTATATTAATGTTAAACCAGTTCTGGAAACATTATTTATAATAATGGCGACGAGGAAGTGTTCCTGTAAAGGTAAATAAATCGAACCTTGTACGCGCTGAAAAAGAAACTGATTGCGCTACAATGTCGAAAGTAGGCTTAGTTGGTCAGTTGTCGATTTACGATGATGCCAATGAAGATTTTGACTTGTACATCGAACGGCTCGAGCAGTATTTGCTAGCTAATGAAGTGGAAGATGAAAAACGCGTGCCAGTGTTGATCTCCGTGCTCGGTGCAAAAACATATAAATTGCTTCGTAACTTGCTAACACCGCGTCTACCCAAGGACTGTGAGTATGAAGAGCTGGTCAAATTGCTTCAAGAACATTTTCGTCCTGCACCCATTACCATCGCTGAAAGATTCAAGTTTCACCTACGAAATCAAAAGGAGGGTGAAAGCATCACCGAGTATTTGGTGGAATTAAAACGGCTTGCATCAACGTGCGTTTTTGGCGATTTTTTGAACGAGGCTTTTCGGGATAGATTCGTTTGCGGTATTCGCTGCGAGGCAACTCAAAAACGTCTACTGGCAAGAAAAAATTTGAAACTTGCAGATGCCATTGACATAGCTGTAGCAATGGAACTCGCTGAAGAAGGCTCTAGTAATATCAAGGTTACAGCGGCTGGACTCTCATCGAATGTAAACAAAGTGGGAAAATCGACTTTTCATCAAAATAAGCCAAGATGGAGTAAAGGTATTCACGAAAACAAATCAAGTTCTCAGAAATGCTATCGATGTGGTGCGTAACACACACTGCCGAAAAGTGTAAATACAAAAATGCTAGGTGCCACGCCTGCAATAAAATTGGACATATTTCTCCAGTATGCAAGTCAAAGCAGAAAAATTTCTCTGCTAAAATGGTATCTACTGCAGATAAATTGGACACTGAAGAGTATAATTTATTTTCAGTGAATTCAATTAATAAATTGAATAAAGAATCCCGTTTCTTGGTTAACGTACAGATCTGTGGTAAACAATTGGAAATGGAGTTAGATACTGCGGCAGATGTAGCCATTATTTCCGAGTGTTGGCTGAAGAAACATTTACCTCATATTGTTCGCAAGTTTACGAATGTATTTCTTAAAGATTACAATCAAAATCCTATCGATGTTTCCGGGGAGGTGATTGTAGATGTCACTTATGAAAACCAGACCTCCAAGTCCCGTGCTGTAATTGTTAAAGGCGATCGACCAGCATTGTTTGGAAGAGACTGGATAAAATGTTTCAAGTTGAATTGGCCTAAAATATTTTCTATATACAAGGTAAATGAATCTGGTGATCCTGCCAAGAGACTGACTGATAAATATTACAAGCTTTTCGAGGAAAGTTGTGAACCAATTAGACGTATCAAGGCAACATTGAAAATCAGGGAGGATGTTCAACCAGTTTTTTGCAAATCACGTCCTGTGCCTTATTCGTTGAAGGTGAAAGTTGCCGAAGAAATTCACAAATCCGTACAACGTGGAGTTTGGAAATTTGTGGAGCATTCCAGAGTTGGGCAACATCTCTTGTGATCGTGCCGAAAAAGAATGGTGATGTTCGACTCTGTGGTGATTTCAAGGTCACTGTGAACAAGTATCTTGATCAAAATCAGTATCCACTGCCTACACAGCAGGATTTGTTTTCGATTCTCAACGGTGGAAAGTATTTTGCAAAGTCGGATTTGAGTCATGCTTATCAACAAATCGAACTTGATCAACGCTCTCAAGAATGTCTTACTCTAAACACTCACTTAGGTTTAGTACGTCCATCGCGATTGTTGTATGGCATAAATAGTGCGTCGGCAATTTTTCAATCATCAATTGAAAAGATCCTTCAGGGTTTGCAATCAGTGATATGTTTTCAAGATGATATTTTGATTTCTGGTGATACAATTGATGCACATTTGAAAACATTAGAGAAGGTATTTCAACGATTTTCTGATTATAATGTCAAACATAATTTGTCAAAATGTAGTGTTTTGCAAGAAAGTGTAGAATTTCTTGGCCATATAATTGACAGTCAAGGTATTCATCCTACTGATGAAAAGATTAGATGCATTAAGCAAATGAAAGCTCCCACTAATGTCACTGAACTCAAGTCATTTTTAGGTCTTTTGAACTATTATTCAAAGTTCATTAAAAATTCTGCTATGCTATTGGGTCCTCTATATGAATTGCTTCATAAGGACACACCATGGAAATGGTCGTCTCAATGTGAAGAAACTTTTCAAAAATGTAAAAACATTCTATCATCAGATGCAGTACTTGTCCATTATGATGAAACATTGCCATTACGAGTATCTTGTGATGCTTCTCCATTTGGTTTAGAAGCTGTTTTATCACATGTCATATATAATAAGGAACGTCCCATAGCGTATGCCTCTAGAACGTTAACTAAAGCTGAACAAAATTATTCTCAAATTGAAAAAGAGGCAGGAGCAATCATTTTTGCTATAAAAAAATTTCAGCAGTATTTGTTTGGTAAACCTTTTGTATTGGTAACTTACCATCGCCCTTTAATAAGCATTTTTGCACCAGACAAAGGTATCCCTGTAATTGCGGCAGCTAAGCTGCAGAGGTGGGCTTTGTTGTTATCTTCATTCAAGTATTCTATTGAGTACAAAAAGAGTTCTGATCATGCTAATGCTGATGGATTAACTCGTGCTCCAGTAGAATCTGAGACGGATGCACAATCTGATGTATTTAAGATTTCATATTGTGAGGATTTGCCGATAACTAGTTCAGATATTGCCAAGGCAACTCGCAATGACCCACTTTTGGGAATGGCCTTGAAGTATGTTCAGAATGGTTGGCCTGAAAGACTCGATAATGAGGCTTTAAAACCATTTTTCATTCGAAGGGATCAGTTGTCCGTGGACTGTGGTTGTCTTCTATGGGGAATGCGTGTGATTATTCCACGAAAATTTAGAACACGTTTATTAGATTTACTGCATGATACACATTCTGGAATTTCCAAGATGAAAGCTATTGCGAGAAGTCATATTTGGTGGCCACAATTGGACAAACAAATCGAAAATCTTGTTCTGCATGTCCGAAAGTAAACAAAGCTTTGCCAGGAACCCCCACTTCAACCGTGGGTATGGTCCAAATTTTCATGGGATAGAGTGCATATTGACTTTGCTCAAAAAGATCAAAAGAATTATCTTTTGGTTGTTGATAGCCACTCTAAATGGTTGGAGGTGATACAAATGCCTTCTATTACTTCTTTCAGTACCATTGATGCTTTGCAACAGTTATTTTCTCGATACGGTTTACCGTCAGAGTTGGTTTCTGACAATGGTCCTCAATTGGTTTTAGAGGAATTCAGATCCTTTTTAAAATCTAATGCAGTTATTCATACTCTGATACCAACATATCATCCTCAATCTAATGGACTCGCAGAAAGGTCAGTACAGACTTTCAAGCATGCATTGTCAAAAATGCAAAATGATCCAAGTGATCATAGATCATTGAGTAAGAAAATTTCTCAATTCCTGATGACATATCGTTCTATACCTCATTATACAACTGGTGTATCACCCGCTGAATTGTTTTTGTCTAGACAACTCAGAACACCATTATCTCTTGTACATCCCAGTGTTCAAGCAAGAGTAAAAAAACAACAAGATTCACAGAAAATGTATTATGACCGTAGTCATAATGCAAAAAGGTATTTTCACCCTGGTCAGAAAGTTTTTGTTCGATCCAGTAAGAATCATCAGTGGAGTCGGGGAACTTTGGTGGAACCCAAGGCAAGCAAGACATGGATTGTTAACATCGCTAGTGAGAAATATCTTGCTCACATTGATCAGTTACGCCCTGATCATGCTTATTTCACAAATTTTCCTTGTGGAGGACTAATCAGGCTGGGATCTCAGCCGAAGAAACGGTGCGACGAATGAAACGAACATTAATGCTCTGGTGCACGGCAAAGTCCTTTTTACTTTTTCCTTGCCTAGCTCCGGGGATTTTCGTGCTACAGGTGCCATTCCAACGCTATTTAGTGTTTTTCAGTATGGAGATCGCATTCCCATACAAAAAACCTGGTGTTGCCATTTGATATTTTCGAAATTTTCTCACTGTAACCGTAACTGTTAGAGTGACACTGTTGTTTTCCATATCATTCTTGAGCGCATACCTCAAAATACCTTATGCCAAAATTTCATTCAGTTTCTGTGAATGGTATGATAGTTAGGGGCCCATATGTCGGGATAGTTTTTTTATAATCACCCCGTATATATATATATATGCATGATAAAATATTATACAATGCCCATAAAATGTATTTATGGTTGTCTTATTCTAAGTATGGATAGCTTCTCGATTTACCCCAACATGTTTATCGTATTTCTTTTTAAACGTGTCAATTGTGTTAGAATTTATTACGCCCGGGGGTAAGCTATTCCATTTATTAACAACCCTAGTAGAGAAAAATTCCCTGCGACACCATAACCTAGAATTATTCCTTACCAATCGATACTGGTGTTCCCTTGTAAAGAGAGTCGATTGACGGTGTAGTAATAATTCATGGTCCATCTTATCCATCCCGGTGAAAATTTTCAGCACTTCGATCATATCTCCCCGACACCTGCGTTCATCGAATGTAAACATATTCAGAAAAGTTCCACTTCATAACTCAAACCCCGTGTGCCAATAAGGACACGCGTAACTCTTCTCTGCACCTTTTCAACCAAGTCTATGTCCCTCTGTAGGTATGGTATCCAAAACCTTGCAGCATACTCCAGTCCAGCACAAACCAAGTCTCGGAAAAACGGAAAAATTACTTTCGAAGAACGCGAAGAGACGTTTTTGAAAATGAAATCGAGCATTCTGTTCGCTTTTTTGACCACCGCTGAACAATATTCAGAAAACCTAAACCGCTTGTCAATGAGAATTCCCAAATCGATCACCCTAGTTGCATCCGGGATAGTGACACCATTGTACTCGTAAGAGAATCGTGGATTGTTCGAACCATAAAGAGCGACCATCCACTCGTCAACGCTAAACTTCATGCTCCATTCATTTGGCCATGTTCCAATCCTGTTTAAGTGGATATGGAGCAACTCCCTATCGCTTTGATTTCCGACTACTCCCATCAGCTTCCCGTCAGCTGTGAATTTGCTAATAATTCCATCGATACCCTGATCAAGTTTATCGATTAAAAGTGAAAAAGTATGGGGTCCAGGACACTTCCAGGAACTCCGCTAGTGCCGCTTGTCCAATCAGAGAATTCCCCGTTCACCATAACCCGTTGCAATCTATCTCTCAACCACGATTCAATCTAATTCAGCAGCTGCCCCCAATCCCAATCTCGTGTAAACGCTGCAAGAGTTCACCATGTTGAATCCGATCGAATACCTTCTAGAAATCAAGGTAAACAACATCTACATTCTTGCTATTATCCAAAGTCTTCGTCACGTGGTCATAGAAGCAAAGGAGGTTAGTTACACATGTTTTCCCCTTCCTGAACCCATGCTGATTATCCGACAATACACTATTCTCGTCTAGCCACACCACCAATTGCTTTTTGATAATAATTTTATCGCGCACCTTGTCACCACCTGCATTCTGGAACAATCCTCGAAACCAGATCTCTCCATAACTGCCATAAGCAGCTCTTACTCTCTCAAGCTCTTGTCTACGTTGTAGACTCTAAGCTGGAGGTCAAACTTCTTCACTTCCTCCACCGTGAATATGTCTTTCAACTATTCATCTTCGCGGAAGTCGGTCAGTAACTTTCTGGCCCCCTCCCTACTAATAGTGTCAACGATAAACGCACCTCGCTTGGTCTGCCAATGGTCTTTAACTCGTATTTTGGCTTTCGCTGGGTCAAAGTTTGACCACTTCCAAAGGAAAAATGCAGGTTAATTTATTTTAAATTATTGTATTTTTACTTATTTTATATTGGTTCAATTATTTCCAAAATTACACAGCAGGGATTCCCTTTCAAATCTCTGCTTGCATTAACAAACAAAAAAAGAGGGTGAAACAGTCTTTCATGGATTTATGCTATAAATGCCACTCCCGTAGTCAGTGAAATCTTAACGAATGGCCCAAATCAAACAAGCCCTTCATTAATAAATATGCAATAAATTATATTTTCCTCGCGATTTTGTCTTTCATTAAAATAATAAAAAGGAGACCCAAAAAATGCTCGAGAACGAGAATGTAAAAAAAGGCCTGGGAGACTGAGTTCGAGTGTGATCACTCGAAATATATGAAGTTGCATGCAGTCAGATCATCATCCAAATCAGCTTATAATTGCGTTCGAAGAGAGGTACAGTAATTCCATGTAGAAATTGACGCTTGCGGTGTAGTTTATCGGTCGTATAAATCGTCAGAGGGAAAATGGCAGTCATATTCACGGTATGGGGAGCGGTAGCCCAGCTCGATAAGGTACTCGCCTAAAGTACCAAAAGGATGTTTTGAGGTGTCGCGAGTTCGATACCCGGTTCATCCTTGTCAGAAAACTTTCCCTACACGGGTACAACAGAAACGGCAACATGACCGCAGAAAAAATTGCTACCGCAGGGAGTCCCCCATCGAGAGGTTGCTCGATGAGTATAAAAATAAGCCTGCCGTTCGGAATCGGCAATAAATTGCAGGTCCCGGTCTAATTAGCCCTCGTGCGCAGAAAATGACCGTGGTGCAACAAAAATGATCAAATATTCACGGTATGAGCCAGCCAAAAATTATTATATCGATCAGTGGGATATATATAAGTGTTTCAGAAGAGTACGAAAGTAAATTTCATTGAAGACATAACGTAAATTAATTTTTCTATGGACATTGTAAAAATAAAGTACAGGAAGATAAAGTAGAAGGAACGTAAATTCCCTAGTCGATCTTTGATGGGTGATAAAGTAATTTAGTGGTTTGACAGTTCAGTTTGGTTGCTGACTTACAAACTTGACTCCGGACTAAAGAACCGTGGTCTTCTAGAAGAGCTATTATTATACGACTTTATTAACATCGGGGCCATAACTAGGCTGGGGCAACAGGGGCCCCGAGCCATATGGGAGCCTCACAAAATATGTACACTTATTTTGCATAAGATTTCTCTTATTTAATTGCCCCCCAAGAAAATGTCTTCCCTGGGGCCCTATTAACATCGGCTATTGTTTATAACAACCAATAACCAACCTGCTGTCTTCGTATGAACATAAACTTCACAACATAATGAAATGGGAATTCAGAATTTTTTTTTGTATAGAAAGTATTTTTGTTGAGAAACAACGAAATTTTCAATGAACGGAAATATCAGTGTTCTAATAAAGTTTTCGTTATGTAGTGTCGCTATTGTAGATAATATTAGGTCAAAACTTTTCTTTATTATATTAGACACGTTGTTTCTCTGAAAATAAATGCGTTTAAACGTAACTCTGTAACTGAGGTAGTAATACCAAGATCACTTTCATTCATAATATAGCAGGACAACCTTTAGCGAATCAAATGGCTCCGGCAGAATCCTTTAGAACACGAACGAGGCGTAGTCAAGGGAAGCGGGAGGAAATTATTGAACGTGTATCTCACCAGCAATCTGCCACTACTGAATAATAAAGTTACACCACTACCATATCAATCAGTTTTCAGATTACAGATAGTAACATACTTTTATGCTATTTTGAACATCGAGTTCGTCGTGGCAAAGACAATTCAAGGACATTATTTGATAGGCTCAAAAACAGGTTGATTTTATTTTACTACTTCACAAAATTAAAATGAGGTATTATAATTGTGAAATCAATAGTATATAAATAATTACATATGTACTGTACATTTGTATTTGTATAGAACACATGAAATATGTCATATCATTGTGTTTCGTAACATAAAACATAAAGCAATGATTTAGTTTTATAATTAGAATTTTTTTTTTGAAAATGAGTATCACAGGGATCACATTTTTCACATGATAATAAACTGAGCAATGAACGCACTATATTTTTAGCTTGTGTTCTAAGTTTTGAGCATTAATTAATGGAGTGGAATGAAAGTTATCGCTGTATGAGGGGATTTTTTTTGCTCGAAATTAACATATATATAGACCGTTATTCCATCTGGAAAGGTAATTGAAAAAACAATGAACACATTAGCAATATAATTGTTGTTCCAATTATAGAACTCAAGATTGAGGCTTTTTAATTTTTTTTTAAAATCCGTTCAAATTTATGGGACAGCTTTCATGTTTGATATCAAGTTACGTAATGATTAACACCTTTGCTTTTTTTTCCGCCAAGAGAAAAAAGTTTTCCCTCATTTAATATATATATCCTTTCCTGAGTGTGTGAACTATTTTTCTCTGAATCGAATTGGATGTACCGTATATATTAATAAATTGGGAAAATAGATAATGCGTGTATAGGCGTTATTTTTCACTGATGGTAGGTAGAAAGAAATGCTGTTGGGGAGATTTATTACCGATAGATGGAGCAGGGGACAAACATTCTTTTTAATAAAATTTATGATATCCTATATTTCATAATTTATGACTCAAAGCAATACCTGATTAAATGATTCAATACTTTATTAATTTTTTCTTATTAATTTACTGCGGCCAGATTATTTATATATGTATTTCTTTTTTAGGGATCTCTTTTGTACCATATACTACAAAAACTTACTCTCTACGCTTATAAATTTTTAAATCTCTCATCGAATCTTCTTAGAAAAAAGTTACTTTTCTAAAAAACCACCGTTGTTTAGCGGGACAAGTTTTTAGTTTGACTACCACATGTCACTCCCACAACTGTGCACGATTGCCACTTAATCACAATGATGGTGATTTTACCCTTTATTAGATCATATCGGAATAGGTTGTACTTGGAAATACATGTTTGGTATTACACGCATGTGTTTTCTTTAGCATTAATCAAGTTAATCAATCAATCAAGCGTGTAATCCAGCTACGTAACGTTGAAATGGATGGATTTATAAAATTTGTAAAACATTATTTGTAAAACCCATGGCTGGGACGAGTCTTTATCTAGGGAAATAAACTTTTGATCTTGCATCTTCCATCATGGAATTCACCTTATCAGGAGGGGATCCCTACCAAGTTTACTTGCATTCAAAAATGAATCTCTTGAGGTCAGTAGGTTTTTCTCCGAGAGGCTATTTTAAGACGCCAAATTCTGAATTAAATCTACCATTCATAGTTTAAGTATGTTGGTATCCTCCAACACACCTCTCAGGAACAAACGAAAACATCCTCATACAAGGTGATTCAAAACTCTTGGTATATAAATTTTAAGGGGGAGATGGAACACACCCGAACAAACATGTTTCACCATGGGGGTTGAATGAGAACAGTTGATGTGCAAATAGTATAATAAGACACATTAGTGACACATCAACAACGCAAATTAAGACGATGAGAAGAAGTCAAAAGAAGAGATAACGTGGTCGGTGGAAAACCATACAATGGGCCCACCGTGTCCAATCCATGGGAGCAAAAATGTAGTTTTTATATCATACTAGCCAAAATACCCAGCGCTTCCCGACTTTTCTTCAATTGCTGGGAGGATTGAAAAAGTAACTAACCATTATAAAGAAATAAACTGTTACACTGGCAGCATAAAAAAGAGCCAAACCTTGTAAAGGCATGTGTATGTCAGGAACGCATTGTTTGGGTACCACGGTAACCAAAGTAAACATTCCGAAAGTGACTGTTGGGGCCCAGGAACCATTATTGCCCTACGGTTTTTCGCCCATTTCGGGCATTTGTCCAGCTCTGACGAACTTTTAAAGTAACCTACGGTTCAATCCCGGTCCTGTTTGGTATATATATGCAAAATTTGGCAACGATCGGTCTAAAATTGTAGATTTGTATAAAGGACAAACATACGTACATACTTTCACATTTATATATAAGAATCTCATGATGGTGAAAACGACTCTGCTTCATTATGTTGGAACATCGTGTGCCCTAAGATGGTTGAAGCAAATATTGAAGCAAATGAATCGAGAAAAATATGGTACTTGCTTGCGGTGAAGTGAACACAAGCGTCCTCTACCGCCTCTGCTGTTCTGGTTCGACTAGACATTCTCTCAAAGTAGTAGTTTCTTTAACATCTTAAAGCTTGAATCAAGAGTTTTGAATTACCCTTTATTATACGGTATACGGCATTCTTTCAAATAATCAGTCAGCAAAAGAAAATGAAACCTTGAAAATACTTTTATAACACTTTGGTATTGTGTTATCACTATAAAACTGTGAACTGATTAAGTAATGCATTAAATTTAGTGATTAAAAGAAATTCTTTCGATGTAGCAATAAGAACTTTGTATGAGTAAACAAAAAAGTAAAAGCTTGCCATTTTAATTGAATTAGGAACAAAAATATTGTAAGGTTTCATAAATTTAAAACATGCATCGATTAATCTGTCATAAAATTAAATATTATAATCAGGGGAAATTGTTTCCAAAAATCGGCCTATCCTCGATGAAACGGTTAACTTATTCAACTTCGTGGAATTTTCGTCTCCCGTCTTTGGCTGTTTCTCGGAACGTCACGTGATGTTTCCAATTTTCTCCTTTGGTCTTGGCTTTAGCCTCTGATGATCAGTTGTTCTCGGCGTTCCGAACGACGATCAACCTCATCCGGGTTTCTCCTTTTCCCGAGAATTATAGACCAGAGAGAAGAAGTTGCTTTTGAAATACCACGTGCAATCATCGCTTTCGAAGGTTGGGGAAAAATTCTTCTCAGATCCGGAATTTTTCTAATTTGCTAATGTGACTATGATGCCGTTAATGCTGATTTTGATGGTAAGTCAAATCAATGTAATTTTTGTTTTTATTTGTCTCTACTTTGGTATTACAATTTTTCTGGTTTAGCGAATAAAACAATGGACAAAAAATAAGAGAGTTTGTTTTCTCCATTTTCAAAAGTAGAATTATGATTCAATAAACTTGGCGGACGTGAAGTTAAGGATACGGACAGCTAATCTTTAGCCAAAAGAATCAGTTGTGGAACATGAAAGGAGAATGGCTTTTTTTGTATAAGATATACAGTGTATATAAAAGTGACTTGCTTTCAAATTTCGGCTAATAATGAAGAGGATCAATTCTAAAGCGTGTCGATCACCCCGTAAAATAGATGCTTAAAGATTGTAAATAATGAAAAATATTTAAAAAAAAAAAAAGCATCTTCCTCAAAGATTCTGTTGGTTCTGGAATTTTTCAAAATCATTGATAAATAATGAAAGGAAATTAGTAGCATATCATTATACAAAGGGAAACAGAATACAAAATACTTAATAAAAAGATAACAGTGACGAATTAAACTGGTTGTTTGTAGTGGTAAAAACGGAAATATCTATTTGTGATTGTCTCCCATGAGCGCTGTGGGGTAGAGTTAACTCTAATAACTTCATAAGTTTCATGTTATTCAATTTCTGATAATTGATAACTGAAAAATTGATATATAATTGATATTGACATATATAATTGATATTGACATATAATTGATATTGACATATATAATTGATATTGAAAAATTTTATTTGATGTACTCTATGTTCCTATATGAACAATGCTTAACTTTGGTAAATGAAAGTTATTTTTTTAACCGAAAGGAATGGAGTAAATTTTTGAATCCATTCTTGTGTCTATATTGCAGGGAATATATCACGATAAATTAAGCAATACTTCGGATCATCGCTTTTGGTCAATAATATTGAGGATCATGACAATCTAATACGAGTGAGCGAATGGAAAAAAAAAATTGAATTTTTCACTTGAGCTCCGGATATTCGAACTCTAATCTAAATATAATTTCTAGGCTTAATAATTGGTTTTGCTTCTCGTTCATAGTTCAGATAAGGAAAATAAAAATGAAGATAGCTCCAATTGGAAATAAAATATTTATTCCCTAAATTATGTCAACTCATATAACTCGAATCCTTCCAAAAAAATATTGTTGTGCTGTGCATTTTTAAAGGGTAACGTTCTATAATATGTTATACTATAATACAAAATATGTTAATTGAGAAGGCTGGGCATGATTTTTAATTTAAAAAAAAACAATCCAAAAATATAATAATTTGCTGGATGCATCTAGCTTTTATAGTGAAATGAATTTGTAAACACTTCTGCTAGTAAAGACAAGTGATGTGACAAATAAAGTCACTCGAATGTGTGTGCTGCTTTAGAAATTCGTAAGGAAAGTTAAAGGTCAATAGCTTCAAGGAGACTTTTATATATCCCTTAAATATTATCATTAGCTTAGAAGTGGTGACAGTTATAAGTAGAGCCCGGATTATATGCTCTGCAAATATGCACTTAAAATGCCAAAATATACACTTAAAAATGCCAAAATATACACTTAAAAATGTCTAAATAGGTATTAAACCCAAAATAAGCACTAAAACATCATGAAAAAGTTGAAAATTATCAAAAATGAGAAAATATGCATTTCAAAAATCATCAGGCAAAAAAAGCAGATATTCTTTAAAATTAATATTTTCTATTTCTTAGTGCATATTCATTTACATAAAATATCCCCACACACATATACCCGCATAAGCAAAAAACTTCTACATATTTTTTATTTAGGCATTTTTAATTTCTAGTTTGTTGTAGCTGCTCAGTAACGGAATACCAGTCACAAAAGAATTTCAACACTATTTCTAAAAAATTGAACGCTTTTGACATACAGTATTTCTAGAAATAGCCTTAAAAATAGAACACTTGATATTTGGAAAGTATACGAACACCTCTATTAATTCACTAAATTCCACCTGCGGCAGAAAAACCGATGTTATGAAAATACAGCGAAACCCTCCCCGATCTTAACGGAGACCCCCCTCAAATGCTGTCACCCTTCTTTTACGGCCAAATAATATTTTCCCTTTTGTATATATAATAGAAGTATTCATTTCAAATCCCTGATCAACGGCCACCCTTGTTTTACGAACGAATTTTTTTATCCCGCCGGTGAACGCAAAAGAGAGGTTTTATTAGCAATATTTATTTGTTAGATCATAAAAAAGTGTGTGTGATTACGCTTAAATAAACTTTCAAAAATATGCACTTATTCTGAAAATTATTCGATTTTATGCATTTATGTGCACTAATGCTAGAAAAGGCCAAAATATGCCAATGCATATGCACATATGCATATAATCCGGGCTTTAGTTATAAGAAAGCAAGCTATCAAACAGACGATTTGATTTTTTGAACGATAGTCTTACTTACACATACCTAGGTGTAGCTCACTTTTCACTTAAGTTAAAAAATGATTATTTTAATTGAATCTGGAAATTTTTCATGCACATTTAAAGTTGCAAAAATGAAGAATTTCAACTGTGATATCTCGAGTGACGCAGTTGGTGGTCGGCTAAAGTTGGTTTTGTTTTCTGTCGTTCCCAACTTCGAGGTGCGAATGCGAGCCGATCTCTTCGTATAAAAGTCTCGCTACAGAAAACAACATGCTTAAAACGGTGCATATATTCAACCATCAGACTTCACTCACAATTCGAAGTAGGTACGACAGTACTAAAACTCACTCACTTTACTAGATACATGTTCAAACTGTTAGGTACACATGCATACACTTCCGGCATAACTCAACCGGTAGTAAATTGCCCATGACGAAAGACCGGAGTTGTGCTGAGTTTGAATGAATGCTGATATCTCCACGAATTTTTCTTCAAATGTTACGAGGCGAATTTCTTTCTGGTACAATGAAAAACAGTTCAAATTACAGAAACTGACGTTTTTCGATTGGAGAACGTATAAAAATTAGATAATACATTTTTATATAATTTGAGAGAGCAAATTCAACTGCCCTCGCGGGGAATTGAACCCACGTATTCTCACTTGACGGGTGAACGCCCTAGATCACTAGACTACAAAGCCAACGAATATCTACTGATAAGTCACCATCAAGTGGCAGTGTCAGAACTGTGAGCTTTGGCCTGAGTTAGGTCCGACGGTTCCAGTACGGTCCGGTTCAGTGCACACGAGCTCCAAGGAAAGATTGATATTCGTTGCCTCTGTAGGCTAGGGCATAGGGCACTCACCCGGCAAGTGAGATGACGTGGGTTCGATTCCCCGCAAGGGCCGTTGACTTTGCTCTCTATCCCAAAAATTCATCTTCGCATCAGCCAGCTGTTATAAACCTTACTATGGAAAGTGTTTTGAAACCGGAGAGTGGTATTGTTATTTGGGTGATTATCAGATGGTGTGAGTATATAGAGCAGTGTTATCCGAAAATATAATTTTGAAGAGTAATTTCACTCCTCACCAAAATTTCTAGGGGTATTTTTTTGTCAGTGAGTCTAAATACCCATTGGAAAAAAAATTACCCAAAACTTCAAGGAGTATTTTCATTCCTCAATGAAACTTGGGGGAGGGGAGTAAAATTTAATTTCTATGCGTGAATCATGCATCTAGATACATATTGGCGAACACTGATATAGAGGGTCTTTTTATACAAAATTTTCACTGTCTTTATTGTCAGTGTTATTCAAATTATCATTTTACTATCATAACTCAATTTCCGTCTTTCTGCTGATCATGTTGTATATTTTACTTTTAATTTTTAAATCAATCGTACAATTTTTACTTCTTTTGGACACTCTTCGTGAAATACCCCTACAGAATATATTAAGACGAACCGTTTTGATGTACATATAATCGAAGTAGAAGTAATATTTTCGTATTTTCAACATGATATACGTTTCATTACTAGTGCATTTCGGCATTCATTCCTTCAAGGCTTCTGAAACCTGATGTGTTTTGGAAAATACTTCCAAATTCTTCTTCCGGGAGTCTAGCTGAATTCTAATGAAAGAGTTTTACGATGGGAAAGCTTCTGTTCATTGGGGAGGTTGCTATGGCCACGGAAAAATACCACCAAAAATACATTTAGTCGTAGAAAAAAAAAACGAAAGAGAATGAGACAGGATATTATATAAAAAGTTTTGGCTCACAGTTGGCAATGCTTGTTTATTCAAGCTAATCTTTGAAACCAACAAAATCAACGGAAGAATTAAAAAAAAAAAAGATTTAATTACTAAAACTGTTTTATTCACCATGAATTATAACCACAACATTGATTCGTTCGCTTTCTTGTCTGAGAGGGGAAAAAATTGGAACCGATATCGAGAGAGAGAGAGAGAAGCCACTTCATTTCTTATTGTGTTTCGATCTAAATTATGTATTGTGACTTGGGGAATACAGTTTTTATCAAATTTAGATTCTGATTCTTGATTTATTTCACTACCGCTATACATAATTCCTAGACTCTATGGTACTGTGGGCCAGAGCCATATTAAGAGAATCCTGGTCTACCGGGCAAAGTAAGTTTCCTGAGGTCCCTACCTGGCGAGACATGTTTTCTATCGGAAATTTTAACCAGATCTCATTTTCATGAGGCCCCCTGGCCGTGTCCGGGTGGGCCCATGCGTTAAGACGGCATTGCTGTGGGCATTTGCAACTCTTGCTATTAATATTGTTTAAACTAGTTCGCACTCGATATTTCGAAATATTGTGTGCCTTCACAATGTGAATTTTTTGAATGTTATTCAAACAAAATATAGTGGAACTTCAGTTTACGAGTGATTCGCAAGACGAGTGAAAATTTTTAACAAATTTTGACTCTATGAACGAGCGATGATTCACATTACGAGCACAAATTTTACGCTTTGTTTAGATAATTAGTTTGGTGTGATCCCAACTGAACCGATGGGTGTCTACTTTGGCCCACACACGTACTGAGAAAATAGTGGGTAATGGTAATCTTATATGACGTAGGCCTATCTTATACCCGTATGACAAACGGATGAAAGTCTAGTCTTCGAGAGTTTTGGAAAAACAATTTCCACATCGTGCACTGCCTCGAGATCATCAATAAAGCATGGGATGAGGGGTCGCTAAGGGAACTCTCAATTTTGCTTGGAGTAAACTGTGCGCTGATTGCACTATTCAACTAGACTTTCAGGGCGTTAGCTCATGAAGAGAGGCCACTAGTTGTCAAAGAGATTGTGTTTTTGAGAAAGACCGTGGGAATGGAGGTGAATAGCGACAAGATTCAAGAGTTACTTGAGGAACATGGCCAGGAGTTGACTACAGAAGAACTGATGGATGTCAATTGCGTGCGATAGAAAGAATTTATGGACGGAATCTGGTCTGAGGAGGAGAAAGAGAGGAAATTAGGAGAGGAATCACTCACTTCAAATGAGATTAGAAAGATATATATAAAAAATATGGAAAGCCATGCAAATGTTCTAGAAAACATCACCCAAATAAAGTTGAAAGACGACGAATCTGTCCAACGACAATGCAGTTTCCCATTTCTACGAAATCGTCAATGAATGAATGAACATGAGGACTCTGCCACCAGACTTATCCCGTTGCCGAGAACCCTTCCAGACCAGATTTGTGGCAGAGTCTGGAACAAAGTATGTGTACCTAACAGTCTGAGTGCGTATATAGTGTTGTGTCTAATTTTTCAGTGCTGCCATTTGTATTTCAAATTGTGAGTGAAATGTAATAATTGAATATTTGTACCATTGTAGGCCTGTTGCAGTCTATGGCGTGACATTTCAATTGGGAGATCGGCTTGCATTCGCGCCTTGAAGTTGGAAACCACCGAAAATCAACTTTAGCTGATCACCTCGCAATCCCCAAAAGGAGGAGGCAAAACAAATGTCGTTACATAGGTTCCTTTTTTAAAGTTAAGATTGCTGTGAGCTAGCAGGTAACAGTGAGTCCGCGAGTCGTGCTAAAGAATAGCCCGCCTCTCTCTTGTGTTTTAGAGAAAGTTAATTTGTCAACATTATTGTTAGAGACCGGAAGTTCAGACAAAATGCCATAAATGCCCTTTTTTAATTTCGATGTTTTTTGTAAAAATAGATAACTGATCGGTGACTGTCCCAAGAGTTGTCCCAGTGTCCATCAGTTGACGTCATAGCTCCGACAGGGTGGGGTAGTATCTGACAGAGTTTTAGCCATGGGACACCAATGTTATTTTTCTTTTTTACACTACGAATTTGTATATTTTATTTGCACAGCAAATAACCTGGCCAGATATTTTAGATATGTAAAAACCATTCCGGCAAAATTGGGGAGTTTTTTTAACTCGATACAGCCTCACTGAATATCAAGATTAATATTTGAGAATTTTCAGGAAAAATATTATTTTTCTCAAAATTCATAATAACGACATAATATGTTGTCATATATGTGTTTTTTAATTACATAATAATATACACATATAAGTGTTTTTTAAATAATTCCACATGGAAAGGTTATAATTTTCATATAATTATCTTGCAATTTCAGCTAGCATTTATATTTTGCAGATAATTTCATATTAAGTATTCGATTAAATCGAACTCCGACCTAAGAAAGCACTCGAGTGCTTCTCAAGTTATTAGCCCAAAATGCTCTCAGAAACGTTCTGTTTTAGCCAGTGTCGGAGTGTTCCCCCGATGATAGACATTGATCAAGCCCTGACATTGGCTTTGATAATTTGAATTTTCATATTCTGCAAAAAATTCATTGCTTCAAAATTTTGCTTTCAAATTTTATATCTTGTCATCATGATATAGAATTTGCTTTCAGCTTTTTCATATTTGCCATCATTTTTAATTTATAATTTTTATTTCAACTCCCTTAAAATAAATATTTAATACAATGTTATATACTACGCTATATATTTCAGCTTCCTATGGCACTGATATTGGTAAGTTTCGACAACAAAAGTAATTTTGCAACCTTTTGGTAAATTTTCTCTCCCCCCCCCCTCTCTCTCACACACACGCACACAATGTATGTTTCAAAAAATTAATTAATTTTTATCGAAACTCACCAATACCAGCGCCATAGGCAGCTGCAATATACAGTGTAGTGTATAAACATTGTAAAAATTCGTTGTTTATACATGAAAAATTTAAAATAAGATTGATGATGAGAAAAACTGGAATTTGAAAGCATTTATATGAAAATTGAGAAAACATTATATATATGATTTAAAAATTCAAAAATATGAAGTTATTCGAAAATTTCAAAAATGAAGTTAATCGAAAATTTCGAAAATGAAATGAATCGAAGCCAATGTCTCGGGCTGTCATCGGGGGCAACACCCTGACATTGGCTTAAAACAGAACGTTTCTGAGATCATCTTGAACCTCGAAAAGCCTAAATAGATGCTCGATCCCCCGACGTTCTCTGCTATTGTACCATTGAATTCAATAATTATAGAAAAATCCAAAGAAAAAAATATAGCCAAAAATTCTTGTCCAGACAAATATTACAAGCAATGGTTGCAGTCTAAAAAAAGAAATACAAAAATCCAAATAAAAGTAGATGCAGAAGGTGAAATTACATACCATGTGATTATTCCTAGTTGTGGTGGTCAGATTTGAAGTGAACAGTTATTGGTGTGAGAGGGAAGTAAGACCAAGGTGTATGGAGGAAAATTGTTGCCCATTAAGATTTTTTGGAGATCAATTAATGCATTTTGAAAGTCCTCGGCATTATTACAGATATGTTTGATGCGAGATAGTTGAGAAAATACAATATTTTTGCTGATATTAGAATTGTGATTAGTTAAAAAATTGACTTTGAAATTACTCTCTTTTTTTTTTTGTAGTGGATACCAGTTGAAAATAAACATTGCTAACAATTGGTCTTAAGTCAAGGAAATCAGCTTGATTACTATCGTGATTAGTTTTTTTAAGATATAATGTGCTAGGATAAACTTGTTGACTGATTTCGTAAAAGTTGTTGTAGTTGAAGATTATTAAATTGTCAATGTATCTAAAACCTGTAATATTAAGAGAAATTAAATTTTTATTTTCAAAGTAATGTAAGAAAATATTTGCAAAAGCACTTGAAAAGCTAGAACCCATAGGAATCCCTGTGTGGTTTGTTTATATAAACTAATACCATTAAATAAACAGTTTTCAAATATACAGAATTTTGCAAGATTCATCCATTCGTTTTTTTACATTTTTATGCATTGTTTATAGTTATTGTAGAGAAAAAAGCAGGTGATTATAATCTCATTATGTGGAATGTTAGTGAATAGATTTTTCTAAAGTCTCAATGGATTTAATATTATCGGTTTTGTGTGAGAAGTTCCAAAACTTTGACAGTATTATTAATGATGAAGATAGATTTGCTGTTGTCAATTCCTTTGAGAATTCAATGTAGCAAATTGAAGAACTTTAAACCAATTTTATGATTGTAGCTATTTGTATTGCATGTCACAAATCTGAATTTAATTGGATTTTCGTGAAATTTGGCAGGCAAATAGATATGGAAATTAAAGATTATGATTTGCAACTTTTAAATTTTTTATATTTGACAAGTTTTTTTCATAGATTTCTTTGATAGGTCTGTCAATTTTAATATTGGTGTTGTTAAGAGAACACTCGTTGATTAGTTAGTTACTCTTTATAAAACACTTCGCAAATAACAGAAAAATTATTTGCAGCTTTATCCACAACCGAAATTATAAACTTTTTTCTTTGAGTTTCTTATCCTCAATGAAATTATTATATGAAATTTTGGGATTCTCTTGAAAAATATCTTTATATCTTTGAGTATGTGAAATTTCCATTCATGAAGTCTTCCATAGGCCGTACATATTTTCGGGATATTTTGGAGATGAATTGATTAATTTCATTAGAGATTGTATTGTAAATTCGAATTTTCGAAATTTTGTTAATCTGAATTTTGTTGTCAAGACTCGTGATGTTACGAAGATAATCAGATTCAACGATAGATTTGAACTCCTGTAATAATATGTTTATATTCTTTGACAATTATTACTTCGTTACAAAAACGATGTTTTTTTCTATCTCATTAAGATTTTTACTGAAGAAGTTATAATTGCAAACTGTACTTTTAATAGGTTTTGTGAATTTATATGTTATTTTAGGTGTGCATGTTTTATTCAGAGGAAAAATATCTTTATGTTTATGTAAAAAGGAAGGCAATTTCAATTTGTCAAAATTTTATCGAGGGAAGAAACAACACAGTATTCAGTATCCTGTTTAATTGGAGTATTAAACAGTTTATCAAAATTATCACTTTTCAGTTTGTATTTGATCAAGTCATGTATGATTAATTTATTCAATTCATTATTGAATTTGTATTATTATAACTTATTCTTAACAAACCAAATTATTTGTTTATATTTCAGAAAAAAGATTTTTTTACGAATGACATTGATGAAATCAAGATTATAGGTGTTGTAATTTATCTCGTCAAACATGGTTTCAATATTGATTTTATGTTGTTTTCTTTATCCTTTTGCCTCTACATCCTCTTTTAATGCATACGCTAATTAGAGTATTGTAGGTTTTGTAGACACAGGTTTTCCCAAGATCTGGAAAATTCTGTCCATTGATTTTACGAATGTTTTATGTTCACATATATGAAGATTTTCTTTATCTAGTATACAGTTATCATTTTTTTCTGGCTTTTTTTCTTTTGAGTTTTCTATAATTATTGAATTCAATGGTACAATAGCAGAACGACTGGGGATCGAGCATCTATTTAGGCTTTTCGGGGCTCAAGATACTCTCAGAAACATTCTGTTTTAAGCCAATGTCGGGGTTCTGCCTCCCCCCCCCCCCCCCGATGAGAGCCCGAGACATTGGCCTCGATTCATTTCATTTTTGAATTTTCCAATCTTCATATTTGATGCTTTCAATTTTCATATTATGCTTTCAAATTTCAGGTTTTCTCATCATCAATCTTATTTTCAACTTTTCATACATAAACAAAGTGCTGTTAATTGTTAATACCTGCAGTAGCCCTATTCATACTTTCTCTGTAAAATGTAAAAAGTACAGTTTTGTATGTGTTTGAAACACATACAAAAGGTACAATGAAAAGAAATGAAAATCATTCTCGATTAATTTATAACTTTATATAATATATATATAATACACTGAAGAGCCAAAAAAACTGGTACACCTGCCTAATATCGTGTAGGGCCCCCGCGAGCCCGCAGAAGTGCCGCAACACGACGTGGCATGGACTCGTCTGAAGTAGTGCTGGAGGTAATTGACACCATGAATCCTGCGGGGCTGTCCATAAATCCGTAGGAGTAAGAGGGGGTGGAGATCTCTTCTGAACAGCACGTTGCAAGGCATCCCAGATATGTTCAATAATGTTCATGTCTGGGGATTTAGGTGGCCAGCGGAAGTGTCTAAAGTCAGAAGAGTGTTCCTGGAGCCACTTTCTGGACGTGTGGGGTGTCGCATTGTCCTGCTGAAATTGTCCGTCGGAATGCACAATGGACATGAATGGGTGCAGGTGATCAGACAGGATGCTTACGTACCTGTCACCTGTCAGAGTCGTATCTAGACGTATCAGGGGTCCCATATCACGCCAACTGCACACGCCCCATACCATCACAGAGCCTCCATCAGCTTGAACAGTCCCCCGTTGACATGTAGGGTCCATGGATTCATGAGGTTGTCTCCATACCCGTACACGTCCATCAGCTCGAAGTAATTGGAACCGATACTCGTCAGACCAGGCAACGTGTTTCTAGTCCTCAACAGTCCAATGTCGGTGTTGTCGGGCCCAGGCGAGGCGTAAAGCTTTGTGTCGTGCAGTCATCAAGGGTACACGAGTGGGCCTTCGGCTCCGAAAGTCCATATCGATGATGTTTCGTTGAATGGTTCGCACGCTGATATTTGTTGATGGCCCAGCATTGAAATCTGCAGCAATTTGCGGAAGGAATGCACGTCTGTCACGTTTAATGATTCTCGTCAGTCCCGTTCTTGCATGATCTTTTTCCGGCCGCAGCGATGTCGTAGATTTAATTTTTTACCGGATTCCCGATATTCACGGTACACTCGTGAAATGGTCGTACGTGAAAATCCAAATTTCATCGCTACCTCGGAGATGCTATGTCCCATCTCTCGGGTACCGACTATAACACCATGTTCAAACTCACTTAAATCTCGATAACCTGCCATTGTAGCAGCAGTAACCGATCTAACAACTATGCCAGGCACTTGTTGTGTTATATAGGCGTTGCCGACCGCAGCGCCGTACTCTGACTGGTTCCATATCTCTTTATTTGCATACGCATGCCTGTACCAGTTTTTTTGGCTCTTCTGTTTATAACTATAACTTTATAACTAACTCATACATTATATAACTTTATCATATGTTAACTTTCAAGCCACAAAACAAGCAAATAATAAAGGAAATAATAATAAAAGCTCAGCTGAACGACGTGTTTGTAAGGAGTGGCTCGAGTAATTTCTCGGGAATTTTAAGGATATGAAGATAAAGGAACGATTTCAGGAAATAAATTCTTTTATTCGACCGCGGCCTAAATGCGTCTTCGAAAAAAGTCGGCAACACCCAAATAAATCGATTTCAGCCAGTTTTGTCGTAGGGAGAATGGATCTCTCTATGCTGGGAACTACTCCAATGGCACACTTTTTTATACAGTGTCTGTTGCTTCGTTAATTAATGATGACCTGCTGTGATTTCGAGCAGACAGAGGAAGGTAGAAGGGCAACAATTTTCAATCAATTTCGGAGCAACACGTCTCTGAGGTGAATCATTTTGTTTAAAAACGGAACAAGAAAAACCAGCAATGAAAGAGCAAAAGATTTTTTCCCATCTGCAAATTCTTCCCTATTTTACGTCATTTTATATAAGCACTCGTTGGAACTTGACTGGAGAGAGTAAAAGTATTTTTTGTATCCAATTCCATTGTGCCGTATTCATTCGATCATTATAATTGAGCCGACATTTGAATAAATAATTTTCTTTGGTGAGTAGTTCTTATCTGGATCAAGACCAAATATTTTTCAGGTTTTAAGGAATAATTATTATATGAAGAGCTTTATATATTTTAAGTTAAAAAATACAGTATCTTTATCAAATCAAAAATTATACTTGGATCTTTTTAAACTTGACCATACCGACACATTGTAACCAAATGGCATATTTGAAACCACACGTCGAAAACCAGTTTCTAGACAATTGTTATTGGAGCATGCACAAAATTTCAAAATTGTGTAAATCAGTTTCGAATAAGAAAAGTACTTCTAATATGAAGTGTGATTAACATTATAGCAACAGTACTTTATATGTACAATTATTATAAAATTAGGACTGAATATAAAGAGCAAGTATTCTAAAAAAGAGGCGCTTCGGCACCTTAGAGTGCACGACACCCCTTGTTAGAGGAGTCACAAGATATTTCAGGGTAAAATAATTATATCAAGGGTATGTAGTAACAGTAGAAGTGGCGTCGGAGTGATAAAACTAATAAGTTATTAAGATTGATCTTATTTACTTAAGCTCTAAGTGAAATCTCTTTAAAAGGCCACAGAGAGAGTTCAGTGAAGTCGTGGCCGTCTGCAGAGGCAACCGCCGTAGATCCGTTGACTGAATTCACCATGATTAGGATAAGACAGGAAAAATTGAGCATTTTGAACAGGGCAGACATGAAAAAAACCGGATTTACGTTTTACGTTGTTTCTGTAACAGCTGGTCTCTTAATGTAGCAAGGGCGATGAAAATAATAGCATTCAAAATCAAATAGCTCGGCTAATAATTTTATTTAAAAGCATGAAACTTTTTCTGCTAGTCGTTATTAGCAGAGCGAAAAAGTTTTAAATGAAAGTTTCAGTGTAGGAAGAGCATATGAAAAATTAAATTTCGTACGTTAATATCTATACAGCACTTTGATAAATAACTGACATATTTGAAACCGACACACACGTCATTTGTATACCTTTATCATAATTGAAAGTGCGTCTCTAAAATTATTAGTTCAAAACTTGAAGGGGTATATAAGGACTACAATCTACTTTACTTTTTTGCTTGAAATCCGAGCCCCGAAAGTTCAAGTTTTCGGATAATCCAAGGCAGTGAAAATTTTCGAATTTCCTTCTTGAGACCCTCTTTCTCTTCCTCTCCAAAAACCCAACTCTTCTTTATCTTTTTTCCAAAAATACTAATACGTACGTATTTTCTTTTTTTTATTCGCGACCTTTTCACATTCTTCTTTTTTTTTAAATTTATTTTAATTTTAAACTTCTCGTATGGTATCGTAAGATCTAACTACTCTGTATTGTTTGTAATCGCCGTGAGGTACTACGTCCACTTATAGATACCGCAAATGTGATCCAAATAACAAGCGCTCTTCATGACGGTGCAAAGGCGCACAACACACTGAAAATTTAAAAAAAAAAACCCACTAATGCTTTGAATGGGAGCAGCAATTTTTTTACTGACAATTAAACGAATACTAATCACATTTACAAATCCTTTATTTACTTATACTGTACAACTATTTATTGGATGGAATCTTTAGTATTGTGGTATTACTATGCTTGGTTGTTACATACACGTACCATACGCTACTTTTTCCCTTACTCAATTAAAATATGTGTAGCCGATCTCTCTATAATTATTCCATCAAACCTCATTACAATATTCTCAATCAAAACGGAATCAATAAAACTGAAACAAAGTGATGTCGGAATTCAACTTCAGCCCCATCAAGAGGGATTTGGAGCCAGAGTCGTCCTAACAGCATCATTACCTAACCCAACCCCCGCAACGTGATGATCTGAGGCCACTTACCTAGTTGGAAATACCAGCCTACCAATTTACATTACATAATTTTCGAAATAATAGTATCAGATCTCATTATCGTGGAGGCCTTTATGTAAGGCTGTCTTAACAGCATCAGAACCCCTCGGACAAAGTGATTTTTCTGGGCTAAAAATGCCTGCTACCCACTTAACATATTAACTGTCGAAAATTTGACCAGATCTCATGTTCATGAGTGACTTTTCTGCACTTGGGGGCCCCCCAGGCCATATCCGGGTGGTCCCATGCATTAAAACGGCACTGTCTCTATGTAGCTGAGACCCCTGGGTCGTGCCCGGGTTTTCCCACTCGTCAAGACGACTCTTTTTATAGTAATAGGCAACTTACAAAAATTATATCATCATATGAAACATGTTTCTTACACAAAAAAAAAAAAAAAGTTTCGTACGTTACGTTATAGATAACTGTGACTGGTCATATTCATGGCACAAAATATAGCTCATCCATGAAAAAGATTTTTCTTTTCTAACAATGTGCCATTTTTTTTGTCTTGTATATTGTATTTTTTATTATTAAAGGGGAAAAAATTCAATTTTGAATCTAGAGATTAGAAACATACCAATCGTGATGACTCATGTTATTCTTTGTTGGCGTTCTACCAAAAATTGTTTCGAGAAATGTATCGATGCCAGCAAAAGGTGCTAAAATAAGCGTGGTGAAAAATGATCATTTCTCCTTACGACAACTCATTCCGAAAACTCATAAACGGCTAATGATTGGTTTCATACGGCCGATCATTGTTTAATTTTGTGTTTCAATAAGTAGTTTTCAATTTGTTTCATTAAACCCCCCCCCCCCATCACAGTTACAATAATTCAACTGAGCTCATTACATAAGTATGAGTATGTTCCTGTTTGACTTAATTTAAATTGTTATAAAAGCTCACATTAAGTAATCCTCCTCGCAATCAGTTTACAGCATTATTGATACTCCTGCAAATTTGTTTCCAATCTCATAATATGAAATTTTATTCATTCTATTTTCCAAAAACGTAACTTTTCTCGAGCATTGAAAGTTTTTCTCTTCTCATTAACAACAAAGACATTGTATAAAAAACACCATTAAAATTAATTAATGTTTTAGCCAACACATATAAGTTTCTGAGTAACAACTTCTTAAACTCGAAGAACTTCTTTTTACACTCCGAAGAAAGTTTAATGAAAAAGTAAAACTTCTTTGAGGAGCACGAAGAAATAATAATATTAAAAAAAAAATGCCGCCATATTCTTTTTTGCACAATTGCTTCAACAGAAAAACCTAAAATTTCCTAATCTGGAAAAAAGGAAGAAAACCCTCAATGAAACGAATGACAACGTTGAAAAAAAAAAAGTTATAAATAGGAAGGCATTGTTTAAAAATTGGCTTTTCAAATTGATTTTATTTTTTTTCTACTTCGAAAGTTACATCCATTAAAAGTTCGGCTCTTGATATTTGTTGTTGCGTCCTCGCGGTGATTATGTTAAAATTTCCTTTAATTTATTCAGGAAACGGCATCTCCTTAGCCTTAAAATCTGCATCTGGAACATCTTTGTGTTGCTGAAGGAATTTATTTACGAGTAATCGATCTGACATGTTGAAGAAAAATGCTTCTAGAAAAAATTTAATACATGTAAATGATTTATTTCATGTTATGAATTCTCTCAGGTGCCAGGGTGGGCCCATACGTTAAGACGGCACTGGTGCGAAGGATAAAGCTTTGTTGGTGAAGTTGTTTTACGTGAACCAGGAATCAGCGCTTTGCGTGAATTCCGAGTTCAGAAGAATGTGAGGACTGGAAAAGAGCCTTTAACAGCGACAGGCCTCATGAAGCTTATTCAGCGGTTTGAGGAAACTGGAACGCTGGAGGAACGTGTAAGAGAGAGCTGGACAACCATGTTTAAGGAAGGCACGTTCACCGCGTGTTGCAGCCGAAATGGAAGCGTTAGCATCATAATCAGATGCAGGGACCAGCAGTGCTCGTGAAGCTGCCAGACGCTTGGGCTTACCACCATACTCGATACGCAATATTCTTCACGGAATCCTTGATCTGTACCCATACAGATTGCAGTCGTGCCATGAACTTTTACCAGTGGATACCGTACAGAGGTAAGCATTTGCGAGGTTGGCTTTCTCCGAAATCGAACAGAATCCCACCTGGTTCTTTAACATCTTGTGGGCAGATGAAGCTCATTTTTCGCTTCAATGGCGACGCTAATACCCATAACTGTCACATCTGGGCGACGTCTAATCCACGTGAGTACACGCAGAAACCATTGCATTCTCCAAAAGTGACAGTGTGATGTGGGTTCACAGGTTCATTCATCATAGGACCCTTTTTCTTTGAAACGCAGTGCCCAGTAAATGGGTGAAAAACGGCTACGGTGAATGTGCAGCGTTATTTAACGCTTCTGCACGAGAAGGTCGTGCCATGTTTGCGTACAAGAGATGCGCTTTCTACCGTCACGTTTATGCAAGATGGAGCAACTAGTCACACTGCTACTCCGGTCAAGGCATTTCTGATACAGACGTTCGGGACAAAATAATTAGCAGGCATTGCAGGTTCCTATGGCCTCCTCGGTTTCCAGATTTGACACCGCAGACTGGTTATGGGGATATTTGAAATTGCGGGTGTATCGATCCTGTCCATCCAATCTATCGGAACTGAAAGATGCGATCCGCCGAGAGGTGTCATGTATACATCCGGACCTGCTGCACTCTGCCGTTGCTGGATTTGTGACTCGCCTGCAATGTGTTATCCCCTGTGGTCGTGGTCATGTGGAACACATATTGCTGTAATAAACAATTTGGAGGCATTCTGTTCGTTATTTGTGTATCTTTTCTTCGACTTGTGTACGTCAGCGCCACCTATCAGCTGTTTTTGAGTTTTTTCCTGCCTTAAAAAATTCTCGTGCCCTAGCGATGCTAACCCTGCAAACTGTTTTTTATTTGTTATTTTTCCGGTTTTTATGAATTTTTAAAGTTTCTACGGACTTTTTGCGCATCCTGTATATGCTCACATAGTTCTTGTCCTGGTCGGCACATTAAACATATCATTAGTGTCATCATCAAATCATTAAAAAATACATTGCAAAGTTTCGAATTAAAGTTTATTTACATCTAATTTATGCATTTCGAAACATGCGTAAGAAAACTAATGGTGAAAATTCCAATTTCAACATTATGTAATTTATAACTATGCATAGGCCATTCAAAATATTTTATTGGTGGAGCCGATTGAAAATTTAAAGCGTCCTTTGTATTTTGAGAATATAACCTCACAATCTAGCCTACACCAAGAGTACCAAGCTTTTTTCTCCCCGCAATATTTTTAAGACCACAAATGCATGGGCCACTTTCTAAATTTTAGTTTGTACATTAGATCCCATGTTAAAAAACACAAATACATTGAATGAAAAATATATTTCTTTTCGCATTTTAATATGGTACTGCTATGATTTCACTTTTCTGAATGAGTTAAAAAAATAATATCTATTAACGAGAGATGCTTCATTATAATTTGAGAGTCCGAGAATATAGAGTTGAATGAGTTGAATAACTTGGAATTATGAAGTTATTACTAGATAGTAACTAGAGTATCTCTAGTTATTACTAGAACCAGTAAGTTCAGGCAAAATGCCATAAATGCTTTTTTTTGCCTATTTTCTTTTTTTTGGTAAAAATGCCTTTTTTGAAATTTTTGTGCCATATAAATGCCATATAAAAACATAGTTTTAAGTTTATTAGTGAATCTCAGAGGTCATAATCTGTAAAACTTGGATTTTTTTTGGCATCGAGAACTTCAAAAGAATTGATGTTTTTAAAATTTTCCAACACTCATTATTAATTATCATCAGAAAGCACCCCCTTCCAGCCCCATTTAGACGCAACCAAGTGATGTGAGAAATTGGTGTTGGCATGCATTAACTTTCCTTTGACCGGATGGTGTTAGACGTGAATGATTTTGATTCAGATGAACGCAGCACGTGTGAGAAAAGCAGAGGAAAATTAGAAATTTGTATCTCCAGAGACTTCACATACTATATCTCGCTCAGACATTGGACTACGTTGTATGTGTATAGCGAACCGATGATTGTCCCAAGAAATCTTGAATTGACGTCATGGCTTACACAAGGTGGGGTAAGAGCAGACAGGGCTCGGGGGCCCATGTTGTTTTGAATTTCATTTTTGCACCATAAATGCACTGCAAACAACCATGGGTATTTAATAAACATATATATTTAGTATTCGATTAAATTGACAAGAGTCACCCTCGAGGGTGCGTGACAGATGCGGCCACACAGGGTCCCGCGCTTGAAGGAATCCTGCATACCTGGCAATATAAAAAACATTTTTTTTCTTTTTACAAAAATAGAACAAGATAGCCATATTTCAACTATAGAAATGATACTGATTATTCCAAATAAAACAATAGACGGATTAAGTGCAACTGATTTTTCAGCTACTTTTCGGAACAGAAGTCAAGGCGAGTGAGCCCATGATGACGCAACCTAAGGCTGCGCTCATAGTGGAGCGAAGACGTGCCAGTTACAAGAATTGTGACTAGGAAGGAAAAAATGCATAGGGATGGAGAGATGTGTGTCCGCACATAGTAAAAGAGGAGGAGAGTAGAGAAAATGGCCGGAGGTGTTCTGAAATGGGGGGGGGGGGTGATGATGATCCCTCCGCAGAAGAGAGAAAGGAAAAAACGGAGAAACGACCAGTCAGTAGATAGCGAAAATCAGCAGATCGAGGTGAAAACAAACATGTTTGTTCAAATCGCGCATCTCGTTGAGTTGATGAGTCCCAGCCAGAGTTGATGAGTCCCGGGACGTCGTTGACGTGTCTCTGTCGTCTGTGACGAACTCACTTCATACGAGAAGAAGGTACATGAAGGAATTCCGGTCTGGCTGCGAGGCGGCAACCAGGAGGAGTGGTGCCGAGGCACACTACTGAATCTTCAGTACATTGTGACGGTAGAGATATGGTCCGGCATAACAACCCTAAGGGACGGAACGTCTCCCGAACCGGCACCAATTAGAACAAATATGTTGAATAAATGTGATGACTTCCAGCACACTGCGGTATTTGAAGGGAATCTTTCCCAACCATCCATCGTCACAACGGCAAATCATGATGTGGGATCGGCAGCTCTGAAAAATTTGCATATTTTTATGATAGACACTACTTATTTGCATAACCATACAGAATAAAATATTATTGCACAATGAGATATGGAATCTGGCAACAACACAAAACGTAAACATTGGAGACCTGGCCAGGGTCTACAATATTGGGGGGCCTATTACCTATACAATGAAAAATCTCATGACGTTATTGACCGTAAAAGTGGTCCATGGCCCACCAACGGCGCGGAGGTAAATATTGCACTCATGTAGTATATAATTACATTTACAAACATTTTTTTTAAATTAAATTTATATTGCACAATTATATTATCACATTTTATCTGAGGTCGACGCCGACTCTCCGCGGGACCCCCTTATTATATTATCAGTGATTTGCGAGCCCCTTATGTTACATGTGCACGGCCTAATAGTTTCAATTATTTTAGGGAAAAATCTTCAAGTATGGGCTCATACTTGCTCATGCTTGGCTAAAAAAGATGAAAGAGTTGAAATAGCAGTGGATACATTAATTTTTTAACTAAAAATATTTTCACGCTCGTCGTCAATTGATAGTTTCTCGGAGGGTTCTGAAAATAAACGATGACACTTTGCCGCATGAAACACGCTTTTATCAAATTTACCATTTGTTATTTTACACTACATTTTTTCAAATGCTGATAATGTTCAGATCACGTATCCATTTCACTTCGTGAGAAGAAAGCATGCGCTTGTTGGAAAGCCCATAATATTTTCGCGATACCGTGTTCCTCAAATACTGGAAAAGAGTGGTTTATCTAGAATCACTCTACCTAATCCACACATTCTATCAAAACTGCACATGCACCTCGTCTATATTCCTCTACGGAATTTCTAACGAATTGGCATGTGTCGGAATGTGCGTGTATGTGTTGTAAACCTAACGTGAAGTTTGTTTCTATGGAATGCTTGTTATGTGTTTCTTACCAAGTGCTGCCATCTGTCTTTGGAAACAGACAAATCGGCTGGTTGTTTTTTGTTTGCGTTATACTTTAATTTTTTTTTCACAAATGTTGTTATCGAGGATCACTGAAAACATTCAAATGATCGATATCAAGTGATATTTAGTAAGAGAAAGTTTGCAAGTAAAAACGAAATAATGCTTACATTAAATTTTTCCCCGAGATTTGATGAAAATAATAAAAATTGAACATTTACAAAATTGCTTTTATTCACTTAAAATCATGGTATTATGAAATACTCAATGTAAAATAATTTAATGTTCCCTGCTTTGGTTTCTCCGCTTAAATTTTCAACGTAGTTAACGTCTCGGTTATCTTCTACCATTCTGTCTTTCACGAGAATCTTACACTAGATCAGCAGAAGCTTTCTCCGAAGCTGCTTTTGAGCTGGTATTATTAGTTATGGAAGATCGACGCTATCCAGACATTGCGAAGTCATATCACTCATGCGCTCCAGACATTATCACATTTGCTACCTATTCTCTCCATAACTGTTCCATTTCATATTTGTTTCAAGGGTTTTCGAAATTTCAACTGCTCTTAGTTTTATTTGAAAAAATTATGCACTTAAAATGCTTTACACTTTAGGATGCTTCACACGAGGTTTTGTAGAATATGCTGTCGTTCATGTTTTCAACATCATATTCTGTGTGCAATTCTTTACCTCTCACGCTGCTCAAAGCTCGTCCACACAACGGTTACTTTGGTTCTTCGGGGAACAATAAATAAATACACCTGGCGTTTGCCTTTCTTCGCTTTTCTTTCCTGCCCATACACAAACTGGCTGTGACAACATCGTCGTAGCCTTTCACCATACAAGACCTCAGAAGCGTAACGGGAGTCTCTTTTATGTACCGACCGCGTTTGGATTTTTATAAGTAGTCGTTAAGTTGCTTGCCTGGTAACCTGCCATTCTCTTTACATTTTACGGAAGCTAAAAGAAGCTGTAAGAAAAGCAAACATGAAGCTCAAGCTATCTGAACGTAGTTTATAAAACAGAAAGAACCCTAGGACGTAGAAGATAAACAGCGTTCGAACCAGCCAATTAAATCCATTCTCAGAGTTTCTAGCTAGATTATAGTTCCCAAACATTTTTTCAACGCCCCCTTTTCTTCAGAAATTTTTTTCTCTAATCACCCCCAACTGAAACGAAACCATAGGATCCTATGTTATACCCGTAGCTTCTATCGCCCCTCGGGGCTAGGGCGATATTGCCCACTTTGGGAAACACTGAGCTTTTTACGTTTAGGAATAACTCGGATTGTGTAACGCTCATTTCCCGACATGCCAAAAAATACGAGTTTTTCCGGCATAATCTACCTCGTTTATGTGGGAAATAAATATAGTGTTTTACTCTGCTGACGACTTGATAATATTTGACGTTCCTTTCCCTTAGAAAGCCATCGTACCTTACAGTGTAAAGATGATAATTTCACTTCACTATTATTACCGGTCTCATTCTGAATGAGTTACGGAATTATCAATGAATCAGTGGGCCTGACTTTATTAATTTAGTGCACCATCGGATCAAAAACGCAAGATATGTTAAAAAAAAACTTCAGTTAACAAAGAGTTTATTAATAAATGCAATGTAGTGTATTTGAGAAAAAAATTACCTTTCCAAACAATATTCAAATGGAACCATCCTTTAGTTTCGTCAATGATAGACAGCAAAGCGAATATGTTTCTGTTGCTCAAAGGCATTATTTTATTGTGTTGTGTATTTCTTCTTTAGTTAACTCATTCATGCGCAGGCTCAATATATAATTTTACCACCATTTTTAAATTTCATATTTTTGGTGAACAAACGAATGTATGAATGATTGCTCTTTCCCCCCCCCCACTTTCTAAATGACTGAAACACCCATACTGGGTGTAATTTTTAATATACTTAAATAATCAATAATAATGTGTGTGCTTGAGAGAGAGAGAGAGAGAGAGAGAGAGAGAGAGAGAGAGAGAGTGTTTAGACATCAGTAAATATCTCCAAATATTAGCAAACTAAATATAAAATGTGATACTGTAATAAACTGAAAATAAAAGAAAATATAAAAATCCAATATTAGCAAAAACACCTTTTTATCAAAAATAATCAGTCTACTATTCGATAAGGAGAAGGTGTGCATACAGGGTGTTTTGTTAATAGACCGATAAACTCAGAGGGTTGTTAGTCAAGAGGAAAAAAAATTGCAATGGGGCATGGTGTCGCAAACCACGTTGAGAGGGTGAAAATCGCGATAAACGCATGCAGGTTTCGACGTCACGCTGAAACGACCAAAAGTACAATAATAACTACCAAAAGATTTATTTGATTAATTATTACAAGAGTTGTTGGAAGTAGCCACCGCTGACGTCATTGCACAGTCTACAACGACGTAAAAACGATTCCCGGACGCGCTCGAAGATACCAGGTATGCTTTTGATGTCTGCCGCAGCGACGATAATCCACGCTATGAGATCCTCCGGTCTGTTCACAGGCGTCGCATAAATGAGTGATTTAAGGTGACCTCATAGGAAAAGGTCACGCGGATTGAGATCCGGTGAACGTGGAGGCCATGCAACGAGTCCCGCGCGTCCAATACACCTGCTTGTGTACGTAACATCGCGCACCTCACGGGAAAAATGTGCAGGGGCACCATCATGCATGAACCACATGCCTCGCTGTATTGAGGCCGGCACACTTTGCAGCAATTCCGGGAGGACGTGTTACAGAAAAACAATGTACGTTGCTCCATTCAGGCTTTCGTGCAGCAAGTATGGCCCCAAGAGATAATTACCGTGGATTTCTGCCCACACGCTGACACTAAACCTCTGTTGAGATTAGATTACCTCGACACACTGGTATGGGGTTTATCCATCGCCCACATGTGTGCATTATGTGTGTTGACAATGCCTTCTCTCGTAAAGCTGGCTTCATCAGTAAATAAAACAGTGGCGGGAAATTGAGGATTAGAATGTGTGGTGACGTCAAGCATCCAGCGCTATCGGGGATAGTCGTACTGTTCACGACGGGTATAGTTGTCTTCGGTTAGGAATTGTACCTTCTGGATGTGGAAGGGATAGGCCTACATCTTTTCACTATGCAGGACATTCCAGACCGCCGTGTGCTGAACATCGAGTCCAGCTGCAACTGCTCATGTACTTGTCAACGGGGAATCGGCAAACCGTTGCAGCACGGTTTCTTCCATTTGATGAATGCGTACATTGCGCGGTCTCCCTGCATTACGCCGTGCTGGGTGGAAGGTCCCCGTCTCCCGTAGTAGTCGATCGATCGTGGAGAAGGTAGTATGGTGCGGACAACGCCTCATCGGATATTGCTGTTGGTACATCCGCTGTGCTAAGCGGCCATTGCCATCTGCTCTACCGTAAATCAGATGCATATCAGCGTATTCCTCGATCGAGTGGTCAGCTATCACGATACTCATTGAAACAGACAACTAACTAACTGCTACACGTGCTTACTACCGCAATAGCGCTAATTTACGTCGCCCGCAGCGCGTGATTCTACCCCAGCGCATGCGTTTCGCGACGCTTCTTACGTCAGATATGGTGAGTGAACCCCCGTACGCATTCAACGATCAACTGACATCATCCTTTCGTCTCCCCTGGACTCAGAGCCTGCATGCGTTTTCACGATTTTCACCCTCTCAACGTAGTTTGCGACACCATGTTCCATTGCAATTTTTGTTCCTCTTGATGCCTACTAACCCTCTAAGTTTGTCGGTCCATTAACAGACACCCCGTATAACGTGTTAAGAAGCTCGAGTCAGTTCAATCAAGTCTATAAATGTGTTATTCTCACATTTCAGAGGCAACTAGTAGAACAGAAACAGAAGCAAAAACGTCAAATTCCAGGAATGGTCCATGCATCAGACAACCGGCCTCACAGTTCAAAAGCTTGGAGGAAAGAAGAATCAAAACCACTCATGACTGGAATCAATATACAGAAGAATAACCAAAGCGTAGTTTTGTGTAAGTTATTCATAATATTCAAATTTATGAAGATGAACAAAAAATAACTCCTTGCATATCACTCTAAATAGAATGTTCATATGTCGTTTGTGAGACATGAACAGTGCACCGCAAAAGTTTAGACACTAATGAAATTCGCTCTTAAATTAAAAAAAAAAACATTTCACTGAATAGAATAATAAAGACTCAGATATTCTCTCTCTGAAAATATTATTCTGACATTTGAATGTCAAAAATACCGCTGTAATTCATAAGAAAAATAAGTTTTTGTGAAGAGAGTAAAATTCATGTTTGCAAAAGTTTAGACACATTAAATAATTCACGTAATTGGTCACCGAAATATGCAAACTCGCCACTAATAATGTCACCGCTGTTCCACGCTATAGCATCAGTTATTTGAGATGCCGCGAGCTATAGCGAGCAGTTCTGAAAAAGTAAACACAATATGGAAGTTGAAATCTTAAGGGTAGACAGTTCTTTTACAACGTTCTAAAATGTCTATCTACCGAGTATTGTGTAGAGGTTGTAACTATCGACCGCCAAATAATTACATACGTGATTCCTTGTGAAAAACTAATAAAAAAAGTGTTTTTTCCCGTTCCGGCGAATATTAAGGGAGTTATAACTTTCTAAATTAATTGTGTTGTGACGTATCATTTTTCTACGGCTAAGAACATAGTGGGGCAGCGAGCAAAGCAACTAATGAAAAGGAAGAGAAGCTAGATGAGAATATAGCCATGAGCAAGGAACGTGGCACACATAGTGGGGCAGTTTGATACAGCAGAGATTATCGAGCAAAACCTCTCAAATGGCTTGGTATTTTTAATTAAAGAATGCTCCACATCTTTAAAATTTGCGAAAATTTCATAATTATAGAAAGCAATGCTCAGACACCAATTTAGAAAAATAATGTGGTGAATATCACTATTTTTAAGGCTAACTATACGGAAATACTCCACTCAAATTTTGGTCGCTTTAACCCCTACATCTTTTTTCCCGCGGCATTTCTTGCAAAAACAATTATATTTGCTACTAAATTTATGTGTAAAAAATTGAGCAAAATACCAAGTTTATCAAAGCCTCCCGCCGTTTAAATTTGTATTACCACCATAGCGCATGGGTGGAGGTGGAAAATCCGCTCCCCCTTCCCGTTCAAATAGCTTTTGTTTTTGTATGAATATTCTTCGGTTTCATTTTTTTACACAAGAAACGTAATTATTGACACACAAAAATCCAGCATAACAAACATTCGGTTCACTTCCAGTGTGAAAATATTAACCGTACACAGAAAATTAATAAACAAATAAAGGTTGCTAATTTTTCCACAGAAGCAAACATACATGATGCTTTTTTCAATTAACTATTCAAATGCATTTTCCCACACACGATGCGTGATAAATTAGCGTAAAACTCAAAATATAAATCATTTTCTGTTTTGTTAAGCACGTGCGCATGAAGTACGTCGATATCTTAACATCTACGATTTTGGTGGTACTTTTGGTCTCACTACGGTTTTTTATAGCGAAAACAAGTCCTCCGACGGCCATCTTAAAACCACAAACAAGCGAGCAGAGTCATTACCTCCTAGAGATACATCTCTTGGAGGTAATGACAGAGCAGCGAAATCAAAATATCTTGATTCCGTTGTTTTTGTCGTTTGTCGCGAAGCTCCCACCCTGCTGCGGTGAGCACCATAATACGCAGTCGCATTGGAATCCATGTGTTTCATTTTGCTGCTCCGATCTCCTCCCCTCGTTGCTTTGCTCGCCTCTTTACTATGTTTTCAGCCTAATGGTAAGTTACGCGCCAAACACCCAACGAAAGCTAATTTTTCCACCAGCAGCGGGTTGCCACTTTTTGAAAATGAACAGAAATATTCAATCCCGATGGAAGCCAAGTTCGGTCGTTTTCTTTCGCGATTGGTGATTTTTCCCTCAATGTAGTGTGATATTATAACCTTGTTATTACGTGTAGCTTACGTGTTAGCTTCGTCCTCTATATTGGCAAATTTATCACCTGATTTGTAAAGCGTTAGACAAATGACATCTTGAATTTTTTTTTAAACAAAATCAATACTTTTTGCCAAAATGTGGTAATTTGCTCTCCTTAACTGTTTAGTGAAAACTTCGGAGGGTAGGTGCATACAGTGCATAGTGTTTACTGCGTGATCATTTTTTATGCTGTCGTTTTGATCAGATTACATGCTGGTCAATAAACCAGGGCAATATTTTTTTTGAGTTATTTTAAAATTTCATCGAAACTATTAAGCGTAAAAAGCTTCAATGAAGGATTTAAAAATGGTAGCTTGACGATAGTCTGCATGATTCGCGCAGACCTTAGTAATTTTTTCGGATCAAGTTTTATTTTGGGGCGTATTTATAAGGAGGTGGTTGCCCCGGACCCCTCTTAACAGAGACAAAATTCAAGCTGTCGTCGCCCTAGATACTACGAATTTTGCCGCCCCTTTGAGAGAGATGCTCTCATATTTCATTTAATGTTTTCCGAAAAATCATGCCTCCTCTCCACACCACATTTCAATTTTCAAAAAAACAAACGAAAAAAAAAAAAATGAAAGCCATCTCTTTATTGTTTGTTCTTCTAAATATGGTTTTGAGTAGTGACCTACTGTTTCATACGCACAATTCATAACATAAATGAGATGCCGTAAAAATTTTGAACTCTAATTGTTAGACTTCGTGACAATTTGTAAATGATCGATTTTATTCACAACATGGTCATTGTGTTAATCAAGTGAATTGTGTTGCAGAATTATAATCAAAAGCTGCGATGCAACATTTAAATTTTACAAGATAGAAATATAGAAAAAATATATTTGAATTGGAACTGGAAAAAAACATCTTCTCACAAAAAATTGTTAGTGATACTTTATTCATTCAAGGGGTGTCACGAACCCTGGAGTCGATTTTTCAAACATGACATTAAAAAAAGTATTTCATTCAATTGAAAATAAAATGCAAAAACTTTTGTGTCAAAATCGTTTTTGAAAAAATAAAATTAAAAATTAATGAATTACAATGCAAACGTGAACAAGAAAAAACACATTGAATGCTAATTTCTCAAATTGCAGTTTTTGAGCCATCCGTAAGATTAAAAAAAAACTACTACAAAAAATTCTAAAATTTTATAGAAATATTTATACGTCATGTGTTCGTAAAACCTCGAACTTCAATGTCTGATCATTCGTCAGAATTTTATGAATGTTAACGTTTGAAATAGTTTTTTTTAATGTCACGGATGAACTCAGAAATTGCAATTTTAGAAAATCGCAATAATCAACAACCGCGTAAAAATTTAAAAAGTGCGCACACACACGATAAGAGAAGGGGAAAAACTGGTTTGCTTTCTCGATTTTTTAGGGTTTCATCATTGTTCAGTTTAAAAAAACGCAAGTTGTACGTTTGGTGAATTTGACAGGATTTTGAAGTGACGTCATCAATTTTTAAAGCGTTATAATTCATTAACATGGGTCAAATCAAAAAACTGAAAACACTTCTTATCAGTTTTTCACAAGAAATCACGTGTTTAATTATTGGGCGGTCGATTGTTACTACCCTGTACAATGCCCAACACCGATCAGGAAGGCCACGCGTTGCGGATAAAAGAAATGACATACGAATCCAAAGACTGGCATCTACACGAAGGATGACTACTGCGCGGCAATAGTGCGTTTGCACTCTCAGTGAGAATGCATACAATTTCGAAAAATTATTTAAAAAAACCAGCGATATCATTTACTGATTCAATAAAAAATGCTTTCATTGTTCGTTGATGAACTTTTAAATTCAGTTTCGCCCAAAACTCCGCCTTTCGTGACGTCTTGCTAGCTTATTTGCTCGCAGTAACCAGTCACCGGCGTGCTAATGCTTCCTGTGTTACTAGTAGGGATTATACTAAGAGAGTAGGGATTGTAATTACGCCTCCCGGTCCAGTGTGCCAAACAAGCAGCAGCTATAGTGAATATGAACAAAAACTATTTATTCTTACGCTTCTCCAGAGTAAAACAAGACGAGCTGAGGCGCTTCAAACAAATAAGAACACAGCGAAAACTACAGCCAAATCGCTTGATCACTTCTGTTCCAGTGAAAGAGAGCACAAACCGATATCGTGGTATCAGAGGAGCGAAAAATTCCAACTTGAGCAAAAACATGAAAGTGAAAGGTCGGTCAGTTTTTAGCAATTGACCATGTAGGTTTTTATTCCCGGAACATGCTAAATGTTTACTTGTCATGTGATGTTACATGACCATTTTTTTTGTTGCACCACGGTCATTTTCTGCACACGAGGGCTAATTAGACCGGGACCTACAATTTATTGCCGATTCCAAACGGCAGGCTTGTTATGTCACCGTTTTTGTTGTACCCCCTGTGTCAGGAAAGTTTTCTGACAAGGACGAATCGGGTATCGAACTCGCGCCTTTGGTACTTTAGGCGAGTATCTTATCGACCTGGGCTACCACGCCCCCAATGTTACATGACCAGCACTGATTGAACATTCAGAGCAATTGCGTTACTGGGGATCTTAAAATTTTCGTTGAACTCACCCACATATAATGGTGGTCACTCGTGGGAAATTTCCCTTGCGCTTTTCTTTCCACGTTAAACAAAAGAATAATTGGAAGAAAAAAAATGCAGTTCAATGTCAATGCCTTTCTCGAGATCTTCTTTCGAGAAGGATCGGCAAAGATGTTCCCCTTCATGTGATTCAAATCACCAGAGTCCCTCTCAGACGTGGTCGGAAGCAAAAAAGGTGACAACAGGACATTAAATAAGGTGCAAAAACTTCAATTACTTGATGTTTTCACTCCAACTCCAATAGTTTGTAAAATGATCATTTCTATACATTGAATCGATGTAATTATTGTGGATTACAAAAATGCGTCGCTATAATTGTTTTTCATTGCATATTGTCACCTCAAAAGCTCTAAAGTTTGTTGACAGAGATGCGATATCAGGCCGCAACCAGATGTTTGGTCAGACGGGGCAGGCTCGTATTTAGGCGTCCCTTCTAAGGAGGGAGCAGTAAAAGTGGGAAATTTGCGCCCCCTCTTGTCCGGCACCCGAGTCACCTGAACTCCCGGGTTCTTCCCTAGTTGCGGCCCTGCCTAGAATAGTTTAAAAGAAACACTGATTTCGGTTTTTTTCTGTTATAGACAACTTCTAAAGAGCCGGACTTGATGCGATTTGGAAAACAAAAAAAAAAAAACCTTTTTCAAAAAGCGAAAAGTCTGGATTTAAGCAACGGTAATGTGATGCGAATAAATATAATTTATAATATATGATTTTGAAAAATTTAATGTTGTGGGTACTTTTTCTCAAAAGAATTATTATTATACAACAAACAATTTTGTGACATTTTTTTTTGAGGTCTATGGAGAGGAGTGGGGTCATTTTCAAAGAAGTTTTAATTTTCACGATTTTCACCGTTATACGACGTTTTGACGTGGCCACTTGAACGTCGTGTAAACGAGGTTCTATTTGTGGTAACGAATCCGTAGAATGGGAGACATATAACCTCAAGCAAGTTAGCTTTTCCTTTTTCTCTGCAATCTTAAGATTGCTATTTAGGATTTGCTATTCAGAAAAGCGATAAGAATCCGACACGATGAAGCTCAATTGGTGCTCCCAAGGAACCGAATCTTTGAAGGAAGACCCTCATAAAATCCGCATGTATGTCTTTTTTCCGGGAATACCAATTCTCAGGAAGTCTTCTTGACTTGTCTGAAGGACTTATGTGTGAGAATAGGAAGAAAGAAAGGTGCCAACATGAATATTGTTTGTGTCCTACTGGTCGATTATCCTAATATGTTTTCTGAATTTTTTTAGAGTACACATTCTCAACAAAAATAAAAATAAAAAATTACTTCAGGTGAAACAGTAACAAGAAAATTTTTGAAGCTACCAGGGTTCCGGGATTTTTGGGGTTCCGTCCCTTTTGATTCCGTGCAACCCCCAAAAAGCTCTCACGGAATTCCGTGGAACACCGGTTGGAAAACCCTGGCATATAGGATACTGCTTACTGTTCCAGTAACAGTGGAACTGCGGAAAGAAGCTTTTCACGCTTAAAATTAATAAAATCTTATTTAAGATCTGCAATTAGTCAAGAAAAACTGCCATCTGCCATATTTAGCGACATTATCAGTCGAAACAGCCATAGCGGATAAAATAAATGTTGACGATGTAATAGAGGACTTCGCTGGTTTGAAAGCAAGAAAAATCCATTTTTTATAAGGTGAGTCGATTCTGACAATTACGCTGTGAAGTTTTGTTGAAAATAAGCATAATATTAGTTCGTAAATTATTTTAATTAAAATTAAAAAATTAAAAATATATTTAATTTTTTTTTTCTTCGCTGCTTTTTACATACTCATGTATGAACATTTTTACATAAATTTTCTAATACTGAATAAGATATTGTTCTTTGGAGGGGGGAACTCACAACATCTAATTTTTCTCTGTAGGCTCGATTGACAAAAAAATTTTGTGGTGCTCGCAGGGCCCCGTGATTATTTTTGCACCGGGCCCCGCATCTGGTAAGGGCGGCCGTGGGCATAGGGACGGATTTTTCTTCTTGATTTTGGAAACCCAACGTGATGACGTTCTGTAATGATGTTTGGGGCTTCATGAACGCTTTGAAGTTGAAATACGAGCCACAGGAATAAAGACTTTTCATAAATGCCTAAACATATAGTATTGGTAACGTAATGCCTTCTGTCCCAGTTGCCTATGCGAATATGACTGAAGAGCCATACGATATTTTGAGGCATATGCTTGAATTAGTGAAATACCATAAGCGAAAATGGAAAATATGCGGTGATTTGAAAGCAGTTTTCATGATATTGGGTATGCAGCAAGACTACACCAAATATGGATTTTTTTTGAGTAGGTGGGATAGCTGCTACATAAATTCCTATTCAAAAAGAAAGATTTAATTTCGACGTGAATAGGAAGTGGGAGAAAAAAATATACACCATGAAAAATTGGTAGCCAGAGAGTGATGATATCCTGCTGCCCCCCCCCCCTTCACATCAAGCTAGGTATTATAAAACAGTTTTTCAAGACCATGAATCCACATCTGGAAAGGGGTTTATATACCTTTAAAAACGTTTTCACGTCTTTCGGCAGCAAAAGTAAAGGAAGGAGTGTTTATGGGTCTTTAAATTAAATAACTTTAGAAAGACACAGATTTTTTAAACAATGCAAAAAGAGAAAAATGCATAGATTTTTTTCAAGAATTAAACAAAACTTTCTAGGAAAGAAAAGAGCTAACAACCGTGAAGTATTGGTTCAGCAGCTGATAAATGTGTATAAGGATTTAGGTTGTAACATGCCCCTAAAAGTGCATTTCCTAGATTTACATCTGCATTATTTTCTCGAGAACTGCAGTGGTGTTGCAGTAAAAAATGAGCATTTGAACTCTTGGGAAAAACATAAATTTGTTGATATTTTCTGTCAGTAAAAATAAGTTTTTTTGACATGAATACGTCTTTTAAATCATCTGACGATACTGGGTGCATTCGCAGAAAGTTGCGTGACGAAATTCTTTGAAGGTTCATTATCTCAGGAAGTATTCAGAATACATCAGTGTTTTTGATGTCTACTGGTAGGTCTTCTTAAGACAAATCTAATGAGATATCACTCTAGTTTTAATACCTCTTCCGAACTGGGCACCAGACCCGTGGCCCGCTTTCGTAAGTAAATTTATTTACGCTATAACTCGGGAGGTTCGCAACGCAAATAGAAGCCAAAAGTGTCGTCTGATATACATTTTTGAGGACACATCCAATATGGTACCACTCTTTTAAATATATTTTCCGGTCTCGGCACCAGGCACGCAGCTCACATTCTTAAGGAAATTGTTTTACACAATAACTCGGGAAATTTGCAATGCAAATAGACGACAATGGCACCGTCTGTTAGCTATTCCAAAGATATATCTGATGATGCCCATTTCTTTAAGTCAGTACCTTCCACGCAATTCACTGCACGAAGAATGTATTCACGTCAAAACTTGAGGCCGTGTCTATGACACAGCCTACCCCAATTTTTTTTCCCCATAAAATATATAATATAATTTCATAGTTCAATATTTGCTTTTTGTTTTACTTTATTTGGAATGTTCCGATACAATTTTAAAAGTGATTAAAATAGTGATTATTGCATATTTTGTTTATATAAATACATATAGTGCGGAAAAAAAGCAAAAAAAAAATCCGAAATTGCCTATCACTTGAAAGCTATGCCCGACAGAAAAAAAAATTAGATTTGAATTCAGGAAGCAGATTTCCATAAGAATCACGACTGTTACTTTTGGAAAAACAAATTTCATTTTTATTTGTAGAACAGTGTTATTTGTCTGTTCGGGTTGATTTGATTCCTTTAGAATCGTTGCACTAAATATGATGAAATACGTAATTTTTCCATTTTTTCAATAAATTTTATGTTAGGTTACGATGGACCTTTGCAATATTCTATGGTATCTAGTGGCCCCGATGCGATGCCAGCAATCGAGGTGAAACCGAGTGTTACCCAAGTTAGTGAAGGTGGTCAAATCGAATCTCTTGAATCTCCTTTATCCGGAGGTAAGAAAAAAAAGAAAGGGTACAATTTTTCGAATTCATTTTTGCATCTTTAAAAACATTAGAATGAAAGGATTAGAAATGAATCGTTTACACCAGGCATCTTCAACCCGTTGCTCGCGAGCACCACGGTGCTCCCTGAGGCATCCAGAGTGCTCGATACTTGTGTTCGATTTCGTGCTCGCGAGCACTTGGTCAACGTTGCAATTAAATACCTTGTACAAATTGCATTCAAGGATTTAAAATCCATCGTGATTTCATGCATTCGTATGTCAACCTTGCCATAAGGGTGCTCTTCTTTTGATGATGGGTACAAGCAGTGCTCGCGACTTGAAACAGGTTTAAGACCTCTTACACACTAAAACATGGATTTAAAAAAAGGCAACTCTGAATTTCATTCAGGTCATTTTTATGTTTCTACACACTTGATCAGTCAAATGTTCTCACAGTTGTTTGATTTTCTTCGTAAAAGCGTCAAAAATGCAACCGATACCGTTTCGCTATAAGAAGAAAATATGCAAGTGAATTTATAGTCACGCTTTTAAGTCTCTTGATGCGTAACCATTTTCTTTCCACCATAAAATATATGCTTAATTGAAGTAAATGCAGTCTTGCTAGAGCCTACGCATTAGAAGTGGGAGTGGCGATGACAAAGAAATCGTAGAGATTTACCCATGCCGGGTCTTAAAGGCCAGAAATCTATTTCTTTTTTAAATTAATTTATAAATGAGTTCCGAGATAAATACGAATGTTAGATTCTTGTATCAAATGATTTGTTCGGAATTAAATGAAGAAAGTGTGAAGCAGTGAATTGAAAATAATATTTTTTGAGATACTCAAGTTTTTTTGGTTTTAAAAAAGAAGTTGCTAAAAGAATGGACACCTATTCGATATACTTTGTAGACTTCTCTTGACTGAAACGGCTGCTTTCGGTCCCAAAGAGCAGATAAAGCACTTGAATTTCATTTGTATGAATAACCTTTGAACATACAATGATGAAGTTTGGTAAACAAATTATCTGGTTCTCAAATAAACGTATGCCAAGGTCCATGAGGACCTTGATTACTGCATATTTATAGCCTGGGCGATGGAGTTTCGTGTAGGTAGCAATTCGTATAATTAGGTTACACGTCCATTTTTTGGGTAGGAGGATCCGCGCTTCACCTCTCAAATGTTTTTGACAATAGTATGTAATTTTTTCGGAAGTTAGGTTTAAAAAATATACGAAACATAATTTATTCAAAGCTATTTTTATGTCGAGTGTGTGTGCCGATTTCGGATCACAACGCAACCCTTAAAATCTTTTGTAGGAGTGGATAAAAACACGGCTTTTACTCAAAATTGTTTTTCCTCTGCTCGTCTTTTTATGGAATTTAATTTAATATAAAATTAAATTCTTAGAGGAAGGACGACAACTTGCCATGATAATGAATTATTTTTACTGCTGATTTCCTAATTTTCTTTTGCTATCCACGGCTCCCTTGTCTCAGATGACATTCTGACCGCTGCTCCCCAGAATATAACACGGTAGATCTTGGTTGATTGGAACTTCGTTAATTCGAATTTTGGATAATTCGAGCTCTTACGAACTCCCCTTGAGTTTCATATCAAATTTAATGTTAAAATTTCTTCTTTAATTCGAACATTTTGTCGAAAATTCGAAGTTGGAGGAAAAAAATTATGATCATTTTTGTTGCACCACGGCCATTTTCTGCACACGAGAGCGAATTAGACCGGGACTTACAATTTACTGCCAATTCCGAACGGCAGCCTATATTATACTCACCGAGAGGATGGTGCGCTAACCCCTCGGTGTGGGACTCCCTGCTGTAATAATCTTTTTCTGTGGTCATGTCGCCGTTTCTGTTGTACCCCTGTGTCAGGAAACTTTCTGACAAGGACGAATCGGGTATCAAACTCGCGACACCTCCTTTGGTACTTCAGGCGAGTATCTTATCAACCAGAGCTACCGCCCCGAAAAAAATTATGATTTTGGTGTGAGCAAATTTAGTTTGGAAAAGCTCTACAAGCCAGACTGCTCTTCTCGATCAAGAGTTGTCAAACAACAAATTTTTGAAGACTAATAAAAGTGCAAATTCTGGTTTTCCTCTACTCTTTTTTTTTGATAATTTAATGCCCATTTCAGCTGGAGTGCTTCGAGACTGTGTGGCACTTAATACCAATTATGCTTTTTAATCTATAGATTAAGGTGTAGCATTCAATACCTGAATTTTTTTATCATTCTCAAGAGTATGGAAAGTACCGGAAAGTTCGGTAGTATTGAAAAGTATTGTAGTGAGTAAATGTATAAAGTGAGTAGTATAGTAAAAATATATTTACTTGATAGGATAAGAACGATGAGCATAATTTAGGAAAGAGTGTCATAATGGATTTGATCATGAACTGTTTTTGTAAATCAGGCTTTAAACATGGTCAAGAAATTCTGCAGTGATGCTGATTTCAGAACAGTGGAATAATGTAGCACAGCAAAGATAAAAAATTATTACTATTATAAATTATTACAATTTTGGAACCAATGTTTCGTAACCAATGATAAAATTTTAATAATTGATAATTATTATACCCTATATGAATGTTGATGATTAAGTTCTATTTGTAGTAATTTTACAGATCCAGGATAGATTAATTAGAATTAAATAATTCGAACTTTTTTCCAGTGACTGGACTTCGAATTAACAAAGTTCGACTGTTTGCACCCTATATATAGTACTATATATACACCCTATATATAGTACCCTAATAAAACCCTAATAGCACCCTATATATAGTACTATATACCAGTGTGTGTATATACAGGGTGGTAACTATCGGTCGCCCAATAATTACACACGTGATTCCTTGTAAAAAAACTAGTATAGAAAAAGGTTTTCCGTTTTAGGATCCGACAAATATTTAATGAGTTATGATGCTTTGTATTTTTGTGACGTGTTATTTCTAACGGTCACTTACGTGCCAAACAACCAACGAAAGTAAATTTTTTCGCCAGAAGCTGGTTGCCACTTCTTGAAAATGAACTGAAATATTCATTCTCATTAGAAGCCAAGTTTGACCTTCTTTCACGATTGGCGCTTTTTCTCTCCATGTAGTGTGATAGTATAACCTTGTCAACAGTGTAATTATGTGTTAGTTTCATCCACTATATTGACAAATTTATCATCTGATTTGTAAAGTGTTAGACAAATGAGATCTACTTGAAACTTTTTTTTAACCAAATCAACACTTTTTTGCCAAAATGAGGCAATTTGTTCTCTCACTAGCGAGTCAAATTTTTGAGGGAAAGTGCATACAGTGCGTTGTGTTTACTACGCGATCGTTTTTATACACTCTTGTTTTAATCAGATTACATCAATGAAACAGGTACTTGTGAACTGGGAAACTTAGGAAACTGAAACAGGTTTTTGGGTTATTCTAAAATTTCATCGAAACAGTCACGTGTAAAAAACTTTAACGAAGATTGTAAAAATGGTAGCGTGATGAAGGTGACTTGAAAAAACAGTAAAATAATAACAACGAAGGTTTTTAACAACTGGCTATTGCGAAAAGATGAATTTTGGAAAGAAAAAATTCAACTGCCTTTGAGGGGAATCGAACCCACGTCAATTCACTTTCCGGGTGAACGCACTAGACTACAAAGGCAACGAATCTCTCAATCTTTCCTTGGAGCTCGTGTACATTGAACGGACCGTACATGGCCACCGGACCAGACTCAGGCCAGGCTCTCAACTACTGACGCTGTCACCAGATGGCGAGTTACGCACGATTCGATCAGAAACTTTCGAACTAGTCATTTTATGAATTCACATATTCAAAATAATTAGTGGTTTCGGATATTTTCTATTGATTATTCATCGAGTCTCATTTTCATACCGTTTCAGCATGTTACAATGAAGATTTTTCATTTCCTTTTGACTGCAATTGATTTTTATCGTGCTAAAATATTAATAAATTTTGACTGTACCTTTTTACAAGAAAGATGTGGACTACTTTGAAATTTATTCCAGCATGCATGGTTCGCGCAGAATTTGGTCATTTTTTCAGATGAAGGTATATTTTGGAGCGTATTTATTGGATTGGATTTTGATTTTTGAGGCACAAGGACCAACTAGGACAAACTGCGCCAAAACAAATGACCCATTAAAAATAATTGTTCTTGTCATGTAGGAAAGGAGGTGTATTTAACAGAGACCGACTTCAGGATGTCACCGCCTTATAGGCACTACTAATTTTGTAGCTCCTTTACTTTTCAATGAATTTCGTTTCTTAATTTTTTCCCGCAAATCATGCTTACCACCCCCTCCAGCTCCAATTTTCGAAATGAAAGCCATATCTTTACTGATTGTTGTTCCAAATATTGTTTTGGGTATAGGGTCCTGCTATTTCATACATACTTTCCTAAGATGAATGAGATGCCTTAAAAATTTCACACTGTAATTGTTAAACTTGTGAGAATTTGTAACTGTGATCGAGCGCGATTTCATTCATTATGCTTGTTGTGTCACTCAGTTAATTGTGTTGCAAAATTACAATCAACAGCTGTGATGCAACATGTAAATCTTCCAAAACTTCTGAATCGGAACTGGAAAAAAAATCTCATCTCAAAATTGTTGGAGACAATTTAGTCATTTAAAGGATGTCCCTGAAGTCGATATTTCAAACATGACTAAAAAATATCTCATTCGAATAGTGAAAATCAAATGCAAAAAATTCGTGTTAATCGGGTTGATTTGTTTTTTTCCCGCAAATAAAAATTAAAATTTATGAATTATAGTGTAAACGTGAACAAGAAAAAACGCTTTGAACGCGATTTTCATAAATTGCAGGTTTTTTCTAGCTCATCCGTTTAAGATATGAAAAAACCTATTACACCAAAAATTTTGAAATTTTGTGGAAATATTTATACGGCATGTTTTAGTAAAATTAACGTCGAATTTCGATATCTGATCATCCGTTAGAATTTTATGAATTTTCAAGTTTGAAAAAATGTATAAATTTAAAAAATCTGAGAATTCAATATTTGTTTTAAAAAATACTTGGGTTGGTTAACTTCTAAATCTGAGGTTCATTTTACTAACACATGGGGAGTAACACATTTAAGCAAAATTTCAGAATTTTTTTGGGCGGCAGTAGTTTTTCTTTTTAATTTACGGATGAACTCAAAAACTCTGCAATCTTTAAAATCGTAATCTAACCGCGTAAAAATTTGAAAAATGCACACACACACACATACACCAAAAGAAGGGAAAAAAAACTGGTTTACTTTCTCAATTCTTAGGGTTATATTATTGTTCAGTTTAAAAAAAAATGCGAAGTTACACGTTTGGTGTACGTTTGGTGAATTTGGTAGGATTCTGAAGTGACGTCATCAATTTTTAAAGCGTTATAACTCATTAATTATGGGTCAAATCAAAAAACTGAAACACTTTCCCGTATCAGTTTTTCACAAACAATTGGGCGGTCGATAGTTACCACCCTCCTAACAACAAACTACATCAAAGCATTGAATAGGCACGCATCAAACAGCTCGACACTACGCCCTCGTCATAGGTTGGCGACGCACACTTGTGACCACCGCTGAACAATGTTCAGAAAACCTAAGATGCTCGTTAATGAGAATTCACAAATCGGTGACCCTAGTTGCATCCGGGATAGGGACACCATTCAGCTCGTAAGAGAACCGTGGGTTGTTCGAACGAAAATGAGCGACCATGCACTTATCAACGCTAAACGTCATGCTCCATTCATTTGCCCATGCTGCAATCCTGTTTAGGTTGGTCTGGAGCGACTCCCTGTCGCTTTGATTCCCGATTACCGCCATTACTTCACATCATCTGCGAATTTGCTAGCAATCCTATCGATACCCTGATCGAGTTTATTGATAAAAAGTGAAAAAAGTATGGTGCCAAGGACACTTCCTTGAGGAACTCTACTTGTGACGGCCGTCCAACCAGAGAATTCCCCGTTCACTATAACTCGTTGCGACCTATCACTTAACCACGATTCTATCCAATTCAGCAAGTTGCCCCCAATTCCAATCTCGTGTAAACGCTTCAAGAGTTTACCACGTTGGACTCGATCGAATGCCTTCTAGAAATCAAGGTAAACAACATCTACATTTTTTCTCTTGCTCAAAGCCTTAGTGACGTGATCATAGAAGCAAAGGAGGTTAGTTACACATGACTTCCCCTACCTGAACCCATGCTGATTATCCGACAATACATTGTTCTCGTCTATCCACTTCACCAATTTTGATAATTTCCAAAATTTTCGAGAGGGAGCTCGTCAAACTCACTGGACCATAATTGGACACAGCTTCTTTACTACCCTTTTAAATATCAGAACAACATTAGCAAGCTTCCAATCACTTGGGACGATACCCTCAACAACATTACTCCTGCAAATCTGCGCAACTGGTCCCAACTTTTCATTAGCACATTCCCTGAGGACCCTAGGATAGATATCATCTGGTCCTGGTGCTTTGCTCGCACATACATTTTTTAGAAGATTTAGGACCTCCACAACTTCCACTTAAATATCGTTGAGGATTTTATTACTCCGTACATTTAATATAGTATTCTCTATTAAAAACAGACGCGAAAAAGTCATTGAAAGCACTACATATACCTACATTGCTCTCTACCCTAGACCCTCCTATCGAGAGGGGGCCAACTGTCCCCTTACATCCATTATTGACGAATCTAAAAAATGATTTTGGGTCAGAGCCAATGTTATCTGCTAGTCTAGATTCAACTTCCTTTTTATTATCCCTTATCAATTTCTTCAATGCCCTTCTTTTTTTTTTATCAGCAAACAATAGCAGGTCACCTCGTCCACTTTTATACTCTCTGAATGCTCTTTTCTTTTCAAGATAAAGGTTACGCACGCTATCCGTGAACCATAGGAGGCACGATGTACAAACACGCTTTTTTCGAACAAAGGGTATGACGTCGTGCAAAACAGAGGACAGCTTCGTACTAAATTCTTCCTATTGACATACTACCCGACTGATTTCAACCGGTCTCTTTGGGAACTTCCGCTGACCTTTCTCTCAAAACATCAAAGTTAGTTCTTCGAAAGCACAAGGAACCAGTGTTTCGTTACCAACCTTACCCGAAGAAAAGATACATCGAAAACTGACGACACGATGATCACTGGAATAAAACTCGTCCCTTAGCGAAACATGTGCAACAAGATCCTCGGAACTAGTGAGAACTAAATCCAAAATAGCAGTACCCCTAGTGGCTTCCGATACATGCCGATACAAAATTTATCGAGCACCAACTTAAGAGTCTCTTTCATATTGATCTCTAGCTGAAAGGTTATCCCAATCGATACCCGGTAATTGAAATCCCCTAATATAACAACCCTTTCATGCTTACATATGTAGGAAATTCCATCATGAAGTTTGGCGATGTAGTTAGGATCCCTTTTTGGTGGTTTGTAACAAACCGCTACAATAAGTTTATGACGCCTTTCGTTTTCAAGCTCAACCCATATATAGTTTCAATATCACTTCTCTGCACGTTACATTCTCTAGCCTTCAAACATGATTTCACGCATATCAACACTCCACCCCCTTTCCTATCCGATCTATTTCTCAAAAGAATTGTCGTATCCTTAGATATGTAAGAAAGATTCATCCCCAAAGTTTGCCCAAAAATATGTAATGGTTACAATATCCAGGCCCTCCACAGCTATCAGTTTCTAAAAAAATCTTTCTTATTGCCCAAGCTTCTGGTATTTATTAGCACACATTTTAATTTTCCCTGTGATTTAGTGTCAATCGAGAAGACATCCAAGTCAGAGGTGGGTAATTCCCCGTCTATACTACTATTACTAGCATTAACTAACTCGCATTACCGTCTACGTGGTATGGGAGTAAAAAACCTGACCTAAGCCTATGACTACAGCCTTATGCCTATGCATAAGATAATTCATTCAGGGATCTATTTCATGTTACCCATATTATCACGATGTTGTTCATGCTGTAAAACTATGTATGTTGCCTGGTATTACGGTATCTATAGAATGTGCCATCAGAAACTCTGGAAAGTTCAAAATAAATGAACCAATATACAGCGTATATTTAATATTTTTCCGAATATATTCCGAGTGTTTTTCTCACATATAATTTTTTACAGACATAGGGACGAAGCTTGAAAAGCTGAATATTTCTTCAAATGTCAACTTCGACGACAGTGATGAAGAGGTCATAGATGTTTCTCCAGCAAATTCTTTTTCATCTTCAGAAGGAGCAGTTCCAATTCAAAATGGACTAAATCACCATAAACGATCTGACTCCAATAATACAAACGGCGGTGATATCGAAATAATTTCGGAAAACCAAGAAGTAATTCAATCAAAAAACAACGGGCCTCTACCGGTAAGACAAAAACGTGTTGCCTACGAATTATTTGACTTGGTCAACTGTTTTTTTATTCTTATTCGTCGAGTTAACAAGTTTGTCAAACAAGAAAGTTCTGTTTCTGAATAAAGCGCCCCCCCCCCCATATCTACAGAAACCGATCTTTAAAAAAGTAAGAAAATTATGTCAAGAAAGAAAAATAAAACACACACACACGCACTTTTAGAGTTTTAGTTCTTTAATTCTTTTTTCTTTTTGGTTTCCTCTCCGTAATATCTAATCTCTGTGTATGTGCGTGTGTGTAGCATTAATTCAAATAAAATATTTTTTTAATTATTTCAGAAACCATGTTATACACTATACAATAGCACTTTTGTTAGCTAAGGGCTATTCAAGTATTACGTAAGCACCAATGGGGGAAGGGGGAGTTTCGCCTTTGCTTACTTCTGATAATAAGGGGTGGGAGAGGGTTTTGAATGTTGATTATGTAACCATTTTTGTGTGTGAAAATATGAAATATTTTATTCTAATCAGAAAATAAATTTATCATCAGCGGCTGAAGACACATCTTCCTTCATTTCCAAGAACATTTAAGACAACTGATTACGTACGTGGCACTTTTTTTTAAACACTGATTTTCACAAAACAAGAAGGGTTTGAATCAAAATACTGTATGAAATAAGGAAATCCAGTAAAATTTCTAAAATATCTCTAAAACTTTTTGAGATATTTTAAATTATGTCCAATTTCGAATTGTCTCATTTTCAGTACTTACGCCAGACATTATACATTGAAAACTACATAATTTATTTGAAGTTTTGATACTGTATGTTTCTAACTGTTATCTGTGCAATGAATTAAAAGTTTTAAGATACATAAAATATTTTCTGAGATATGGCAGTTTTCGTGAAACAATACGTGAATTTTCACAAAAAATGCATTTTTTTAAATTCAAACAGCTGTAAAAGATTAAATTCTGGACATATCCTAGTCAGTCAAGATCCTAGTTCATTGAACAGCTAATGCTATTTGAAAGGCTGTCGCAAAATTTCATGAGAATATCTTTCATAGTTTTGAAAAATTTGGTTTCGCGTGAAATAAAGTAATGAAAAAATGAATCTTCAAGAAACGCGTTTGAAAATTCTTGCAGATGACTTAAATCAGCCGTAACTGTTGTTACTTATTGCATACACAAGAATAAAATAGTTTTGGATTCTGCGTAAAACATTCTTCCAAATGCATTTATAAAACCATTTTCGACAGTTTTCGAAAAAATCGTCATTTGAACGTAGTCAGTTGCCTTAATACCCCATAGAACCAAAGACATGCAGAATTTAGGGTTTCCAAATTCCCGACATTTTGAAGCCTTCGGGAATCGGAAAGGCGAAATCGTATTTCCCGCGAGAATTCTCTCTCAGAAGTTCTCGAATTCACTTATTTGCAGTGAAACCCCGTTTGCACGATTCTCTCCATTTATACGACCTTTTCTTTCTTCCTCGATTAAATTAAATTTACTCAGCATGTGGAATTTTATTTTCTAATTTTTAGACAGCTATCAAATGACGCACATTTAACCCCCCTTTTCAGTTTTATTTTAAGCCTTACAGCGGCAATCCCGATATATCTCGTCAAACTTGATCAGCTTTATTTCGGTCACCCCGAAATATCTCGGGTTCTTTACACGCTTTTATTTCCAACGTGGCAGTTATAATGTGGATCAGGAAAATTTTAAAAACCACTGAAAGGATTAATCATCCCCAATTCAGACTGAGAAAAGGAAAAGTCTTACCTTTTTTTTGTACAGTTTGAATTCTAATTTGCTTATGCAGTACTATGATAGCTTCATTACAATTATGTTAATCAAATGCTTAGACATCCCTATTCATCACTACTGATAAAAATAATAATTCACATCCACTAACACAGAACAAACATTCGAAAATTTCTGTAGATTTCGTTTTAGAATCTTCAAGCGCCAATTTTCATCTTCCATCATATTCACTCTTGGGCCACTTAGCTTCTCCTCAAAGGCATTGGCTTGTCGTTGGTGATGTCCCGATTCGTCCTTTCCCAATTCATCCTTAGGTCAAAATAGTCCCATTTCATCCAACCTCTTCTTTCCTCCCCCTTCCCTGGATTAACTGTCAATCAAAATAAAACCCCCGTGGTTTTACACTGAAAAAAAGGCGAGTGATTTATGTACCAGCAAAATGTCTGAAACAATTCATATTTTACCATATTACACAGGAAAATGTCCCGTATTTTTAATGATATCCCCGTGTTTTTTGGTCGTTCTCACTTTTTTGTACGCTTTTCCAGGTTTTTTTTTTTTTTGTCAACGAAGCATATTCGAATTGGCAATCTACTGAAATTACAAATGAAGATAATTTTCATCATTTGTAAATTATATTATGATAATTACGTATAGATATTCATTTAAACATTTGTCATGTTCTAAGTTTTTTTCCCTGAACTACATTACGATTTCCAATAAATTCTTCATTACCCTCTAATTGGTAATTTATGAGCAATAACTGGTGATTTTGCCGTCTTATGACCACGTTTTTTGTGAAAATATTGCCGATATTCCGCTATATTTAAGCTCCAAATTTCCCGTATTTTTCTGAATGAAATATGCTTTATATGGTGAAATAAATTCTACTGAAATATATCTATTAAATTTTCTTCTTACTGCAATTTGTAGCATTTTTTACTTGTCTGTCCTTCAGGTATTTCAGCAATAATTAGCGAATTCGTCGTAAATTGCAGTTTTTGCTACAATTATGTCGCGTATTACGGATCGCAATTTCGCGTATTTTTGTCGTTGAGAAATAGCTTACCCTTTGAACGAAAAGGTGTAATTTTCTATTTTAAATTATAAGGGGTATTACTGTACTTATATCAATTACAAAAATTCAGTCATTTTTCGTTCCGTTACAGTTAAATTATCACATCTGCCTTCGGATCAGCAGTGCCATAGGTTGAGAAACGCTGCACTCTTTGTATAGAAACGAATTCTATTGTAGTGAAAATAACATTGACACCATTAGAATAAAACCATTTTTTGTTTCGGGCTTCTTAAAAAAAACTTAAAATTTGTGGGATGGAAAAAATATATATCTAAATGTGTCACGGTTGGTTGAGTTCTTTCGTATCCAAATACAGTCACTGCTTTTGTTTTATATAAAGCTTGCTTTTATTTTTATTCCTTTTTTTTTGTAAAAATGCTTGAAAACGAGTGGCAAACGTACGTCGATGCGCATCGCATAACATAATTAACCCTCTATGATGGTCCCGTGTACATTTGAATATACATGGCAGATATATAATCAAAAAACACATTATATACTAAATGAATTACAAAATAAACATCTTTTTTTTCAATCAAAACTTATTTAACTCTCTATGATTCACCCGATGAAAACGTATTGAAAAACTTTTGTTACAAAAACGGATGTAAAATGGTGCTATTAGCATACTTTTCATCAAAATACTGCACCAACATCAGGGCCTGACAAATCGGGGAAAAAAAAGTTCAGGCGTCAGACTAATTCCTCTTCGCACAGGGTTAATTAAGAGAAAACTATACAGTTTGCATTAATTTCAAACCTATGACACAGTGGTCCGCAGGCATGTATGGTAATTCAACTCTAACGGACCGAAAAATTACTGAATTGTTGTAATTGATATGTATAAGTACAGTAATAGCATTATGATTTTAAAATAGAAAATTGGACATTTCCGTTCTAAGGGTAAGCATATCTCAACAAGAAAAATACGGGAAATTGTCATCCGTAATACGATACATAATTGTAGTAAAAACTGCAATTTGCTAATTATTGCTGAAATACCTGAAGGACAGACAAGTAAAAAATGCTGCAAATTGCAGTAAGAAGAAAATTTAATAGATATATTTCAATAGAATTTATTTCACCATATAAAACAGGGTGTATATTTTATTGTACACCCAACATATTTCATTCAGAAAAATACGGGAAATTCGGAGCTTAAATATAGTAGAATACGGAATGTCGGCAATATTTTCACAAAAAGCGTGGTCATAAGACGGCAAAATCACCAGTTATTGCTCATAAACTATCAATTAGAAGGTAATGAAGAATTTATTGGAAATCGTAATGTAGTTCAGGGAAAAAAACTTAGAACATGAAAAATGTTTAAATGAATATCTATACGTAATTATCATAATATAATTTACAAATGATGAAAATTATCTTCATTTGTAATTTCAGTAGATTGCCAATTCGAATATGCTTCGTTGACAAAAAAAAACCTGGAAAAGCGTATAAAAAAGTGAGAACGACCAAAAAACACGGGGATATCACTAAAAATACGGGACATTCCCCTGTGTAATATGGTAAAATATGAAATTTTTCAGGCATTTTGCTGGTGAAATTCACTCGCCTTTCTTTTCAGTGTGATTCGGGTGTTCAATGCCACGGGATGTTTTATCTTGATTGACAGTAATAAAGGTGAGGGAGAGGGGAAAGAGATTGGATGAAAGGGGACTATTTTGGCCTAAGGATGAATCGATAAAGGAAGAAACGGTACCTAGACCTTGTCTTTTCTGGCAATCCAAAGTCTTGATAAATAATGGCAATTTCGTGATTTGCGACCATTAAATACCATTGCCTAACTTCGTTAAAATGTGTGGCCGTCACCAAAATAGCCCGCTCAAAGACAAACACCTTCTCCCTTCCCCTTCTCTTTACAAACGTTTGAGATTTGTAGCTTCTCTCAACTGCACAAAGTAATTTTATTTTTCTTCCACTTGTATATCGCATTTTTTTTGCACTTGAAGTCATTCAGATTGAAACGCTGATCGTGATCACCCCACTTATATGTAAAAATAAAGCAACCCCCCCCCCCGCACCGTGTTCGGACCGGATACGAAAGAGCGTCCATCTTTGGATATTTCATCCTGTTCCAATCTTTGTCTATGACATCTTAAAAAATAGTGGGTGGGTTGTAAACTACTACTACTAAACCACACATGCACCTCGTCTATATTCCTCTGCGGAACCTCTAACGAATTGGTACATGCGGGAATGTGCGTGTAGTGAAACCTGAAGCGTGAAATTTGTTTCTGTGTAATGCTTGTTATGTGTAGTGCTGCCATCTGCCATCAGTTTTCCCAACTATGAGTGAAGTGTAATGATTGAATAATTTATCGTTGTAGGCCTGTTGCTCTCTGTGGCGAGACTTTTTAATGGGGAGATCGGCTCGCATTTGCGCCTCGAAGTGGGTCGTAAACGACAAAAAGGAAAGAGATCCACATGCACAAATTTGGCAACAAAAAGCCATAAAAGCCCATGTATAGGATAAAGCCAAGCCCCCAACCCGATGTTTTTCCTCCTTTATTTCTTTCTCAAGCAATGCTATGCTAATATAGGACATTGATTAAATTTCAACAAATATTCCCATAGATTGGAATGTGGGTGGCCGCTGTGGTGGTCGAGTGGTTATAGTGCGGACTCGTGATGCGAGGATCCGGGTTCGAACCCCACAGTGGTGGTCGGCTGAAGTTGGTTTTCTGTGGTTCCCAACTTCAAGGCGCAAATGCGAGCCGATCTCCCGTTAAAAAGTCTCGCCACAGAGAGCAACAGTCCTACAACGGTAAATCATTCAACCATAACACTTCACTCATAGTTAGAAAAACTGGGGGCAGATGACAGCACTACACATAACAAGCATTACACAGAAACAAACACTTTACGTCAGGTTGCACTACACGCACACGCACATTCCCGCATGTACCGATTCGTTGGGGGGTTCCGCGGGGGGGGGTGCATTTGGGGTGTAGCAGTAGTAGGTAGGGCCTCCAAAAAATGGCTCGGGGATCCATGATGTTCTTAAGTCAGCCACCTCGTTGGGCAATTTGCCTGTTGTGGCGTCGTATTTGTATTTGTATATTAATTTTTAATTTTTTTTTATACTTCATTTTAGGTGTTACTGTGTCAGAATAGTAATTTTTCGGATTTCTCGGGATTTCGGTAACAGGAAATCGCAAAAAATTACCAAGTACGGGAATTCCTTTCCGCCCAGAAACCCTAATGTAGATTATCAATAATTTTCTTTTAACTGTTTAACTGAGCTCACTCGTACTCAGATCAATTTTTAACCATATTGATACGCTTCTTAAAACATCATCAGTACCTTACTTACTTAAGATATGAAGCATCAATATTCTTGGACCAGAGGAAGTGTTTATGATCTCCGGATCAAATGCCTTCAACCTTAGACACAGCCGGGCCACATTTAACATTTTAATGGAGTCCACAAGCCAATATGCTATACTAAACATAAGTTTTCAAAGTGCTCGGCAGGACACGTAAAGACCTTTGTTCTACATCAAGGGGATTTTGAAAGCACTATAGCGGCTCTTCTGAGCGTTCAAAATGTATTATCAATGAGGAATCGGAAAAATTAAAGTGAGTGGTAATGCGAGAAAAATGTCTGCATGTAATTAATAACTTCCTCGTGCATGTACGGAGATGCAGTGCAGTGAACCAGACTTGCCAGGTCTATTCCCCTAGAGGTGACCTAGGGTGCTTCTAATCAGCGGGAGAACGAACGAGGGCCCAGGGTCTTAGTAGGCAGGACCTACCTTTGTGGGGCACAGGGTAAATCTTCCAAATAAACTCTTGAGTTACTAGCTTTTGAAAACATTTTTGATTTACATAAAGTAATTAAAACAACATTTAAAAAGGCATTTTTTCTTCAAAATTTAATCTTTATCATGCGGCACGGGGACCCCATGTTATCCTGCGTACTCCTCTGGGGAGCAGCCGAAGCATCCTTCGTCGAGACCAGTATCAGCTGAGCGTTTGGCCCAGCTTACTTAGTTTTGCTGAAAATTGGGGGGGGGGGGGTCGGAGGAGGAGGAGTTTCGGGGCTTCATCTACTTTTGCTGGCAATGGGGAAGGGGGTCAATAGCCAAAATTCTGCTTACGTAATGCTTGAGCGGCTCCTTTCGATAGTTCTATGTAATATTGTAATTGTAACAGTATCATTTAATTTATCAATCAGAGAATTTTTGATATTCTGATGTGTGTGTGTGTATGATTTACAGTTGCAACAGAAAAATGCATTTTGATTTGTGTGTTTCAATAATGATAAAATATGTAATTATAGCGTCGACAAGAACTGCCTGATGAACCATCATTAGACACACCACAGATGGGTAGCCTTGAACTCGACGACAGCCTTGGTAAACTGGAAACTTACATAGAAGACTTGGCATCTTTTGCAACTGAGCCTTGTCCTCAAAGCATAACCGTTCGTTGCAGAATAACGCGAGACAGAAAAGGAGTAGACAGAGGAATGTTTCCAACTTACTTCCTGCACCTAGAAAAGCAAGACGGAAGAAAGGTGCATTGTATGATATTTTGACTGAACGAAACCTTTTTGTCTGGTTTGGCCATCGTGTTGATAAATTTTAGTTTAGTGAACGGATACTCTTTCACACGATACCGAAAAACGTCACACGCACGAAAAGGTTTTGTCTTTCAAATGTGATGGTTCCAAAAACTTTGTGTTTCATTCACATAACATTGATTTAAATCAAATCTTAAAAATGAAAATTTCATCGATTGATTAACACAAATAGAAACTCTCCACAAAATGCATGCATGAAAAAAAAATAACGCGCATAATGCTATTGCTCTAAAGCAGTGTTTCCCAAAGTGGGCAATATCGCCCCCTGGTGGGCGATGGAATGGTCCAATGGGGCGATAGAACCTACTGATTTAACATAGGATCCTATGGGTTTACGTGAGTCGGGGGGCGATGAGGGGAAAAATTTCTGATGAAGGGGGCGATGGGACAAAAGGTTTGGGAGACTATGCTCTAAAGCAAGGTTTCTCAACCACCGTCCCACGACCCAGTACCGACCCTGACATCAGTCAAACCGGATCACGAGTCGTTCATTGTTTCATTTTTACCCATTTATTTTCTATTACTCGCATGTATGGCCATGTATTCCAATCACGGAAAAGAGATTAACCGCTCCGCGGGCGTACAAACGTTGAGAACCACTGCTCTAAAGCAGTGTTTCCTAAACTTTTTTTTGCCCGTGGCCCCCTTGAATCACATTTTTTCTCGTGGGCCCTTGTCTTACCCAGGGCTCCCCCCCCCCCTCAAGGTATGAACCCCTTTCACATATCGAATTGATTTTTGAGCAAATTGATGTTGAAGAAAAATTTCATGAGTAAGGTTGACCCCTGATTCAGTGAGGGTTTTCGTGGGGAGGGGTTCTATGCAATACCGTCTCACCATGGGCCTTCGGGCAAAAAAAGATGTTTGGAGCCCCTTACTGTAGCTGGAAACAACAGCTTACGTATTCACTTCCTCTCGCAAATCATGGTACCAGATCTCATCATACAGGACCCACTATTAACATCCGGCTCAGGACCATGCCTGGATGGGCCATGTGTTAAGATGACCTTGGTTCTATACCCCTTTCATTTCAGACCCTGGAGCCACAAATGTGTGGGCTGCCTTTAATTTTTCTCTGTAGAATTTTTTCTTTTTACATCAGTGAGTCAAGTCCTGACTTAAAAAGGGGGGGGGGCTCTCGAGCCCATGGGGCCCCACTGTAATTTGGGGAATATACTAACCGACATTTTTCCACATGATATTGAAATTTTATCACAGCAAAAATCAATTATTTAGCATTTCAAATTTTTATAACTGAATTTTCAAACATAATTAAATTTTTATATGCAGTTAAATTTTTAAGTGTAATTGATATGGTAATTACAATAATGAAATATTAATATATCAATTGAAATTGTAATTTCGATGACCTTTCCGCAATGACAAAACATTATTATTTTCAGTAAACTGCGTTTACACTTTTGTTCACGTTTCTTATTTCACGTATAAGACAAAAACCTACATACAAGCTCGCGTGCAACATGTACAGTGAAGAATCGACGGTTTGATGTTGTGATAAATTGACGTCACAACGAATTGACACGGCGACAAACTTGTATCGCGACAAGTTGAGTGCGACCGGCAACGTTCCTGAATGTTCTGAATTCCATACGCTAGAGATTTGAGGCCTGCATTACAGCTCGTGAAAGGCACTTGAAACACCTTCTTTCACCTGGCACTTTTGTTTGATGTACATTTATTATTAAAATGCATATTCACTTACGTGGTGGCCTTTCATTTCTGGTGTGTGCTACTGCGTCAGGAAAGCATTCCCGTCTTTGCATTGCTATGTAATTCAGATTTGTCTTCAAGTCCCCTACTCCTCCCAGAAGTATGTACACGCGGTAGTGAATTACCCTGTAGGCCTATGCATTCCAATGAATCGTGCAATTGAATGAAAAGAAAATTATGAATGAGAAATATTACACGTGTTATGATATGAAAAGTTCAAAATATATTTCGTCAGGTTTTAGACTTCACACATCACCTTTTATCTAAAATCGATTTTTTTTTTCATCCTTTAAAAAAACTTGTACTTTTCAACACGGCTTCTCATCTGCTTCAATCTGTTGTCCGACTTCCTTTTTAATAACTGATCCTCTTATTAACACGTAGGACACATTAGGTACTACATTAGGTAGACTCAATTTCTGAAGCATCAAGTGTAGGAGACAGCATGCTTACGAGTATTTTAGCAAATAAGAAAATATATTTTGCTGAGAGCACCAGATGGCGTATTTCCATCACTTAATTAAACGCAGAACATCATGTAACGATCTGGTAGTTTCCACCGAACCGTATGATTCGATAATGAAATTTTCTAGCCCCGGAAGCATCCACCACGAAACTATTCTGCGGGAAAGATTGATTTCATCAAAATTTGTTAACCCTTGCTCTGAACAAATACAAAGTGTGTTTATGGTTGTTTTTATTTTATTTTTGACGAAGGTATAAAACAATTTTTTATAAAATAATCTATGAAAGCTTCTCAAATTATTTTTGTATTTTGTAAAAAGAGAAAAAATAGTTGATAAGGTTTTCGCGGTCATAAACAATTTTCATCAAGAGAAAAAATGTAATACAGAGCAAGTGCGTATCTATTTTGTTCAAGGTTTTCCGCTTTTTCAAAAAAAGCTTGTCTCCATACCTGTTTCCAATCTCCGTAGCTAAAAAACAATAATTGTTAAGATTGGAATTTTGCAATAATTCGAGAGAGAGAGAGAGAAGTGGTATTTAATAACCATAAAAATTTATGCGGTGCAATCTTCAAGTCCTTTGATCATTGACAAAAACATACAATTTTTATCTTAATATTCCGCCGATAAAATAAAAGGAACTGTAAATATTTTATGGAAGTTAATAAAAGATTACTTTCTTACATTCAGAGGCGCCGACATGAAAATAGCGTTTGGGAGCGGGGGTGAACGTTGCCAGTCATCCTGTATTGCACACGGGACTTAAGTACGTACGCAGGAAGAGGAGGTTGTTGCATTGCATATTTATTAATTTCGGGGAAGCTCTGCTACACCCCAGAAAAATTTATTGGGGGGTAGCTCTAATAGTCGTGTCCCCAGGTACTGGTACCTATGCTTACATATAAGTTTATCTTTTTCAATTATAACCCAACCCATTTCACCCAACGTACCACCTAATCATTTTCCTTTACACATTTCTAAGCCGAAAAATGTTCAGTGGTCATTCGAACTGTATTCAAGTGACAGTGAAATTACGGCATTCATTCGAATCGATTTACCGTTCACTTTATTCTTCAGATGTGAAAATGCGTATTGTTGCTTAATATTTTCACTGCTTTTAATGGGCATCGGCATAAACGTCCGATTTTTAAGGGAAACAAATGCAACTTAGATTCGATTGAATACGGTATTTACGTTACAGTATAATTACTACGTAGTTTATTTACCGATTTTACAGACAGTACGACCAAGGACGCTAGTAGTTTCAATCTCAAAGGAAGATAAAAAACACACACCCTCCACATTTCACGTCTAGTTAGCTTTTTAGAGGGCATTCATATAAGTACTTGGTTCTCGTTCAAATAAGTTATTGAAATATTATTGGATGTGACTTTTCGGGGGGAACAGAACTCTTTCCCTAATTGTTTGCATTTGATGTACCGTTGCCATTTCTCTCCCGTCGAAGATATTCAAATTAAACAATTATCAAAATAAAAAAATCGCGAATATTTAACGTCTTTTTTTTATTCCAGCTTTGACTTTTCTTTTTGGTTTCAGATTTTTCTGCTGGCAGCTCGCAAACGAAAAAAGAGCGCAACCTCAAATTACTTGGTTTCCATTGATCCAACAGATCTTTCAAGAACAGGTGATGCTTTTGTTGGAAAACTAAGGTGAATAGTCTTTATTTATTTTCGAGTAATAACGTATTTTACATAAAAAAGAATTATAGCTCTATTTTTATTGAAATTGATTTAAGGTCTAATCTCCTTGGTACGGCATTTACCGTATATGATTCTGGATGCAATCCAAGAAAGAAAAGTGGAGTATCCCAAAAAGAGTCCGTTTCTACCAGATCCGAGATAGCTGCAGTTATATACGTGAGTATTTTTAGTTTGAATTCGAGCAGAGAGGGGGAAATTATTTCAGAAAAATAACTCCAAGTACTTGCGTTTACAAATAGCACAAAAATATATTAATTATAATTCTCATTCTTTTAAAAGAAAAGGTGGAAAATCAATACACAACCGAAATGATCTTAGCCTATGTTAAAAATTATGCTTTGTGAAGCCAGCAATATGATGAGGCTCAAATAACTTGCACAATAAACCGTCGTATGCTCATTCAATTTATGCCAGATAGCAAGATAAATCGTATATAAATAATGGAGCTTGCTTCTGTTTTCAGTGTCTTATTATGAGTCTTTTCGTGCGCAGTTTCTGAAATACGAACACTATAGTTGAGTCATTTTGTGATTTTTCTTCAACTTTCCCAAATATTTCTGCAAAACTATTGTTGATTACAATTACCTCAAACTAAAAACATAAAAATTCTAAAATTCGAAAAATATCACTTATACTGACACGCTGGATTGAACATTTTTCAATGATAATGAAGTAATTGTATTCATATGTACAAAGAAAATCATTAACGTAAAACTAAGAAAAAAGAACGGCGTCGGGAATTTAAAAAAATTTTCTCTCGAGTACATTTGTCATTTATTTCACAATGTTTCGGAAGCTTACATTTTACTTTGAAGTGCGATCTAGTCAAATTCATTCTGTCGCATACGGTGTACATTTATGCCAATGTAAATACGTATGCTCTAATTGTCGATTTTGTATTGATGACTTGTAGTTTCTCACCTAAATGTTAGATGCCACACAATCTAATCAAATTTATTACCAAATCTCGTATCCCTTCTCTGTGTGTGTGTGTGAGAAGCAAAAAAAAAAAAAATCTTTTTACTTTTTTTGTATTGGTACTGTTTTTTTCACGAATATTTTTTTCAAATTGTGCATTTTTCATGAATGCCTAGGAAACTACGTTCAACCTTTATGTCGCCAGACAGACCTTTTTCTCGCGTGTCGTATCTTCTTTTCTCTTTATGTGCCACAAATTTCCTGCAGATGTAAATATCGTTCGCACTGATTTTGCATTTCGATTTTGACAACGTTTTCTTCTCGTGTTAATGCACACTTGTCAAGATCGTGTATTTCGTATAAACGTCTTGCATTTCTCTATTGTGTCGCAATATTTCCCTGCGTGTTATTTTGTTTCTCTTTTCTGAGTCTACTTATACCACATTCTGAATTCACGATTGGATATTTTTACCGCTGCCTATCTTTCGTCGAGGAACATTTGCCTGGCATTTTAGAAGGTTACCGATACCCACATATTCCGATTTTATTCGCTTACAACCTTCGGTATTTTCACCAATAAGTCATTTTTATCTTACTCTCTGATATCGGGTCTTTTTTTCCCCTTCCTTAAAGCTCGTGTGATGTTTTTTCGTTTGCATTGCTCACTGGTATTTTTTTCTTGTTGTTCCTTTAGGAAACGAATGTTCTCGGGTTCAAAGGCCCACGTAAGATGACTGTTATTCTTCCAGCTTTGGATACCGACAACAAAAGAGTGCCAATCAAAACAGAAGCAGTGAGTTATAAAAATTACTTTTTTTTTGTTCAGTCAACCACATTCTGATTGTAATATTTAATTTTGGGCAATATATGATGACAAACCCAAAAAGAGGCCAAAGATGCAATAATGAGGACTCGGTTACCCTTTTTTTTGTACATAAAGTGTTATTTTGATAATAATCGTATGATACTGTATTAGGAAATATCGCAACTTGAAATGATATATAGCAATTGAAAAATAATCCAAAATAAGAACTCAAACCACGAATACTATGATCTATGAAAATAGCAGCCATTTTTATATAACACTTGCCCGATTTACATAATTTTTGTCTAGCGAATCACAACTGACACAGCTCTTGTGTATTATCACTTTTTCACATAACTTCACTCACTGAAATTTACAAGTATCCTTACTATTTGTGAATTAAAATGCCGTGCTAAACTTTTGGAAAGCAGCGTATATCCCAGATCAATTTTATTAGAGAAATAATAAAAGAACCCTTTTTTGACGATTTTTTACGTAAGTAACTGATTTAATTTTGTGTTATATAATTTGCTATTATATTTATATTGTTGGTTTCAAATAGCTAGTATTTGAGCCTTATAGAGGAGTCACATGCAATTCATGAAACATCTCTTTAAACTCTTGGCATTGCTTTTAATAATGGTGATACTGACTGAAATATTTGCTGTGTAACAACCAAGTATGCAAATTGTAACAAAACTTTCTTATGTTCAAAACGGCAGGATCAAGAAGGACTTCTTAACAAATGGAAAACTAAAACGATGGATAATATCGTGGAACTTCACAATAAAACGCCAATATGGAATGATGGTAATTATTTTCCTCAAAGACGCCACAATTACTTGTGATGCAAAGTAAAGTGTTTATAACTACACCCTTTTTTATGGCAAAAACAAAAGTTCCCCGACTAAAAATCTTGGGTCCAGTTCCAATGAAAAGGACTTGCTTAACTGACGTAAACCAATGACCAAGCCACTTCGGTGTAGAAATTCGGAAATTGGTAATTTTAACTTATCCACGAAGCAAGATAGATGAACAATATTAATAACAAAGTTTTTTTTACAATGACTAACAAGTTGCTACGTTGCAATTAAGGAAGCAGAAATTTTTGACTATAAATTTAGATAATTGAAGCAATCGAATCACTCGCACACTGATTAAATGCATCCTATTCTCACGACTCCAACTGTTCCTTATTGTGTTGTTCCACATCCTGCCATGAAGCTGGACTGGAAGAGATCTCGGCAACCGGATAAGTCTGGTGGCAGAGTTCTGGCGTTCATTCATTCATTGTCGTTTGTTCATTTCTTGGTGTCAATTTCTCGTAATTTTATAATGTTGTACAACTTCGTAATTGATGTTTTATTCTATCTTGCTCCGTTGCTATGTTAGATTTACTATATCTTAAATTTTGCCACTTGGATAGCTGCAGTTGTCTTCAGTTTGTCGAATATGTCCACTTTACTGGAGATAGGCCCAACGTATTTAGTTAGAGTATCTTTATTCAGCAAAAAAGGAATGTACGAGTGTATAGACATCATTTTACACCCTGTTTAGTAGTAACTCTCAAACCAAAACTATGAATCTTGGATAGGGTGGCCAGGTTTCCAGGAAAATCAGGATAGTCTCGGCATTTTGCAAATGAATGCACTGTCTCGAAAAAGGGCTTTCGGGAAGCCTCTTTGTCTTGGTTTAAAATTCAGGTATTGACGAAATCGAATTATTTTTCAATTTTTTAACTGGCAGAACTG